>NC_050580.1:76550729-76850729 GCF_011100635.1 Trichosurus vulpecula | reverse complement strand
ACCTGACTAAGGGCAGTGGAAAGGAAGAGCCATGGCTATCTGACAGTGAAGTAGTGGACCTTGTATAACATTACTGGGAAGATCTTAGTCCTGTTTCTTCTAGGTCACAGAAATATAAAAAGCAATGGAGTCAGTCCATAGGGGTTGCAGGCTCCAAATAAAGTACACCCCTGATATTTAAGGACAAGGTCAGAAAGTATCACCCTCTGGAGTTTCCTCCAAACCTTTCCCCCCAAGTCATTGTGTATTTATCTATTCTATTTACCTGTTTATTCATTCAGTCACCTAAATACCCAACCATCCATTCATTTATATACTTATCTACCTTATCTCTTATCATGAATTTGTGAACATGTTGTATTCCCCACAACCCTCAATAGAATATCAGCTCCCTGAAGACAGGGACTGTTTTTCCACTTTTTCATTTACATCCTCAGCACACAGAACAGTGCCCAGCATTGTGTAGGTGCTTAATAAATGCCTGCTACTTGATTAAATGACCCAAAAAGAATCAACATACAATGGTTGAGACTGGCTATGAAATAACCCACCCTAAGATAAGATTTATAAAAATAATCCTGATAAGCCTGGATCTTGTCAAGAGATTTCAAATTACAAAAAGGAGACCCTAACCTAAAGAGAAATAACATAAAATAAGCTGTAAACGAACAAATACAAACTGAAGGATAGTAGTCTATATACAGTCTGGAAAAGGAAGCAGTAAGAATCTATCAGTGTTCCCCTAGCACTCTCCTGGCTCTCCTTCTAAATGACCAATTACTAGTTATTCAGACGGCAATGTCCCTAGAATGGAGAAGGGAACACTCTTTAAAAACTTCCTTTGCTCTAATTCTAGCCTCAACATAATTGCTTCTGTTTTGGCCAGAAACCCTGAGGGTCTTCTCCTCCCAGATTGATTTTTTTGACTAGATAAAAGAGGTCATTTTTTGCCTCCCTTTTTACCTAGCCTTAATCACTAAATGGGCATTGCCTCAGTCAAAGTGAGACCTGGGAAAAACCTTAACTTAAAAAGGCCAAAATCTCCTGCTATATCTCTGGAGGAGAAAGTGAGGCTGGTGACTTTGAACAGCCCTCCCTCATTTAAATTCAATTCACTTGCAAGTCATGGCATCACCTTCCTGATGTCATGGTCCTCTTCAAGAGCAAAGGACAAACAAGAACAGTCTCAACACACGAGGCAGTGGATAAGACAAACCAACACCGGTCTTGGGGCCAGGTATAGCTCCCATTCCAGTCTGTAAGTCTTATGAGTTCATTTAGCATGATGGGATTTCTTGGAGCTTGTCTATCACTGAGAAAACTAATAAAAATGAATTTCTGAACCTGCTAAGGTAAGGACTCATGGGGTGGTAATGGGTAGAGACCACAATTATGATTCAATATTGATACTAATGTTGATAATATGGCAACTACATTATTTGTTTGGGATACAAATGAATAATTTTCATATATTAGTACCAGATGTCATTTCACTGATGGTTTTCCAAAATAGTGTTTGTTTTCCCAGCATAGTGAGAAAAAAAAAATTGGTGGGAGAGGGTTTGGGACATCCAGTGGCATTAGATGCAACATTTATCATCATCTGTCCTCTTCATCTAGTGGTCAATGAATGGAAAAAGTTTGAAAACTGCTTGTCTGTGCTAAAGAAGAGACTATCCTTTGCTCATTTGGTCCAACTATTGATTTGTGATATCTTCCCCATTTTTAAAAGAAAGGCTAGATTTATCTTCATCTCATTGTACAAATCTCAGGAAGCATGCCTCACCTGCCCTGATGTTTTGTTTTCTGAAGATACATTTCACTTTCTTCTTCTGGTTTACAAAGTAAAGAAAACCAAAAGATGAACTGATATTCTCTCTGCCTTTAAGCAGGGAAAAATGGAAAGAAAATGGATGGGCTTTCAAAAAAGTAACCGGTAACAAAAACAAAGAAATCTCAAGGAACATACACATAAGACAAACATACTTGCTTTTTAAGTGCTTATTCTGAGAAAAATACAAGTTTTCTTTTCCAGGACATCCAGTTTTTGGTGTTAGTGATATCAATGACAATGCTACTCCTGTATTTTCTCTGATCTCTTTCCTTCCATTACTTCTTTATGCCTAACACAAAGGGTCACCAATCCAAAAGAGGTTTAATGATACAGAAGTAAAACAGATGGTATGTTAAGTACATGCTTATTGCTCATGATCTTTACCCCCTAGATTTCTTTTGTTCTCTTCATTTCTGAAAACACACAAGAGCAGAAGTCACACTAGGCAACATTTCACGACCCAATTTTTAAATAGAAAAATTCAGTAACATAAGCAAGGGCTAATTATTTTACCTTTTTGCATTTTGGAAGGCAATTCTGCTTTCAACTTTTTTATCTCAAAAAAATTCTATGTTCTGCTATATTGTGTGATTGATATCTTAAAGCAATAAATAAAGAGCAATGAGAAAGTTATAATTCTTGCAGTCACAGTCACAGTTCTTCAATCTAGTTTCCTATGAAGACTGATTAAAATCATGTGTCTGAATATCCTCATTCAAAATTACCTTTGATGCCATGGGTCCATTTCAAGTGAATTGCACAAATCTATCTACAAAAGCAAGCAAGCAAGCAAAAAACATTTATTAAATGTTTACTGTGTGCCAGGCATTGTGCAAAGTGTTTGAGATGGAAAGAAAAAGCAAAAAAAAAATAGTCCCTCTGACTTCGAACAGCTGACAATCGAATGGAGGGGACATGGAAATAACTAGTGTGAGTAATGAATCCACACTATTTGAAGTTATAATTATGCAAAACGTGGTCATCAGTTCCAGTTCAATGGAAATATGCATATGAATTTGAATCATGTGACCACTTAATGGGATTCCTCATTCACATTAATCAGGAGGTGCTATATTGGTGTGGCTGGGATGGTAAGGAGGGAGAGCATTCCAGCCATGCGGGCCAGTCAGTGCAAAAGCACAGAGACAGGAAAGGTGAAGAACAACAACAGGAAAGGAAAGGTGGACCACTATGTGTGCAGGGGAGTTAAGAACAGAGAGACAGGAAGGGACCATGTTATGAAGAACATTAAATGCTAAACAGAGGACTTTGTATTTGATCTTGGGGGCAATAAGGAGTCACTGGAATTCACTAAATGGGGTAGTGACATGAGCAGACCTGTGCTTTAGGAAAACCACAGAGCTTAGTGGAGGATGGATTACAGTGGCAAGGGACAACTCTAGTCTCTTTCCCAATAGTGGATCACAGGAGGTAGGGCACAGGGAAGAGGGCAAGTCCCACATAGGGGTACCCTTGTCTTCAGGGAGTAGTGAGTAGGCCTTGCACAAGATGTCCCCAGCAGATAGGAGGGAAGATGATGGAGCAGATGGCAGTCTTTTCCTACAAGTGAAGCATTCCTTCAGGATCTGTGTCTTGAGGAAACTGGAAGTGGAATTCCAGAATGATCAGTAATCTAACACACATGAAAATGTTTTTCTGTATTTCTGGTCTATTACTGATAAAGTTGCCATTAAAAAATATGTATGCAGGGGTCAATCTGTGCTTCGAGAAGAGGGTTCAGAGCACCTAGGAGATGAGGTCCACAGGTTTCTGAATGAGGGTAACCAAGCAACAAAAATACATGCAAATCCCCTTCCTAATCTGGTTGTCTCTGGCATGAGCTCTACAACAATAAAAAGAAGCATACGTTACTTAGCATCAAACAGCATTGTAGAAGATTAGATGTGACTGTAAAGTAATGAAACTGATTTCCATTTACTACACCACAGAAATCAATCTCATTACTTTATAGTCACACCTTGATCGGCGTCCATCTTAGCTTACAATAACAAAAGAACGCAAAAAAGCATTAAAATATTTGGTGTAAAAATGAGTATTTTTAAAACTATTTTATGAAATATTTCATCATTTTTAAAATTAATAGGAACCATTAATTACAATATTGAAAAAATCTCTTATTTTATAATTTTAGTTTTGAATTTAACAAACACCAGATACAACGGGCATTTGCATATACACAGTAGAACCAAAAATGAGGATTGCAAGTGAAACTGCAGGTTAAAAGAGTCTTTAAAACAAGGGGTTCT
This sequence comes from Trichosurus vulpecula, assembly GCF_011100635.1. NCBI lineage: Eukaryota > Metazoa > Chordata > Mammalia > Diprotodontia > Phalangeridae > Trichosurus > Trichosurus vulpecula. The sequence goes on along the minus strand of NC_050580.1, from coordinate 76,846,628 downwards.
TAGCCTTTTGCGGATCTCTTCAGCAGTCTGGTGAAGCCTGGGGACACCTCAAATATGTGCTACCTACATTAATAATCAACAAAATGCCAAGTTTCAGTTAGAGGTTAATAAAAATAAAGATGTACTTTTTTTCCCATTCAAGTTTACAGACCCCCTGAAAAGGATTCATGGTGGTGGGCGCATAGATCCCAGGTTAAGAATTCCTTGCTTTAAAATATGGGCTATATGACAAAATACTAAAACTAACAGTCTTTGTGCATTTATTCCTTAGGGGTTTTCTTTTATCTGTATACATCCAAATAAGTATCCACAAGTTATCCGGATCATTAAAATAAACAAAACTGTGGACATCTGAGTGTCTTCACTTCTGTATGGAAAGCAATATTTCAGAGGGCATTTGAGTCAATAAAGAAAATGAGACACTATAATTTACCTCAGAAAGCTATTTCTGCTTATTTAGAATTTCTCTATTTTTCAATCTGCTATTTTCAGACTTTGGCAAAGCCAAATTCATGTTGGCTATGTATATACACAGTTTCAAAATGTTTAAAAAAAAGTACAAAAAGTAAAGAAATCTGAAAATAGCCTTAAAAAGAAAACTCACGCCCTACATACAAATCTGCAAAAGCTGAAAAGGTGGCAGAACTGGTTATTTTCTCAAGCATTCACTCACTTAAAATTTTACCTTTGGGTTGGAAAACAGTAGTAAATCTACTCATTTCAATGGATCACTTTCTAGAAAGTTCTAAATACTTAAAACTAGGCTTTAAATAGAAAAGTCCAACTGACTTTCAGTGTCCTCTGTATCAATTTCTCCCAGGCTATACAAGGACCAGGTTTGGGTGTGGGTGTAATGAGAAGGTTAAGACCTATTTTTAAAATTCCCAACTGAATGGCTGTTGTCAGTGTGAAGGGGAATACCAAATATAGCACAATCCATTAGATGCCACCCACTATCCCAGGGTGCAAGAGAATAGGGGAGAGGTATCACAAGATTGGAAGAGGGTAAATGTTGCCTAGATTTTCAGAGTGCAGGCTGTAGACCAGTGAAGCAGGCTTTGATTCCTGAGAAAACTGTAGAATGAATCAATCATTAAAGAGATGGGGTGAATACCTAGAAAAGGAAGTAGCGATTACAAATAGCCAGCATGGCTTCATTAAGAACAGGTCATGCCAGACTAACCTCATTTCCTTTTCTGACAGGATTACTGAACTAGTAGATGAGGGAAATGTTATAGCTATAATTCGGCTAGACTTTATCAAAGGTTTCGCTAATATAACTCATACTATTCTTGTAGAGAAGATAGAAAGGTCTGGATTAGCCAGTAGTACAACAGTAAATGAATTCAGAACTGGTTGGAAGGCTCAGCTCAAAGAATGGCTGTTAATGGTTCCATGTCAACATGGCAAGGGGTTTCCAGTAGAGTACCTTAGGGATCCAAATTTGCTGGGCCCTATGTTGTTTTAACTTTTTTAAATTAAGGATATGGACAAGGGCATTGATGATAGACTTCAAATTCACAGATGACACAAAGTTGGGAGTGCTAAGTAACACTGGATGACAGAGGCAGGATCCAAAAGAACCTGGGCAGGCTAGCACAATGAAATAAATCTAATAAAATGACAGTCAGTAGATTTAAATAGATGAAAGGTCTTCTACTTGGATAAAAAAAAATCTATCCCAGAAGGAATAAGATAAGGGAGACATGGCTAGATAGTAGTTCTGATAAAAAATAGGGATTTTAGTAGACTCTAATTTCAATATGTCTGAAGTGTGATGTGGCAGCCAAAAATACCAATGCAATCTTGGGTGTCATTAAGATGATCTTTGCTTCTAGAAATAGGGCGGTGAGAGTCCTACTGAACTTTGACCTCTACAGATTTCACTGAAGTACTGTGTTCAGTTCTGGGGGTCACAGTTTAACAAAGACATTGATAAACTTGGAAACAGCCAGAAGATGACAACTGGGATGGCGAAAGTTGCTTTGAGTCCAGGTCATTTGAGGATCATCAGTTGAAGGAACTGGACATGTTTAGACTAGAGAAGAGAAGACTTGGAAAGACACAATAACTTCAAGAATTTGAAGAGCTATCATATAGTGGAGAGCTTAGACTTGTTCTATTTGGTCCTAGAGGGCAGAAGCAAAATGGGTAAAAACAGTGAGAGTCAAATTTAGGCTCAATCAGTAAAAATTTTCCAATTATTAGAGTTGTCCACAAGTGGAAAACGCTGCCTTGAGAGGTAGTGTTTTCCCCATCCTTGGAGGTCTTCCAACAGAGACTGGATGAGTGTTAGGTATGTTACAATGAAAGAAAATTCCTTTCCATCTGTGGGTTAAATTCGAGGCCTGCTGAGGTCCTTTTTAACTCTTAATTCTGTGATAACATTTCAGAACTACTGAAACTTGCTAAATCTTTAGGGTTTTGCACTGAAGTGTCCTTTAATAAATCTTCAGACCTTATTAAGTCTCTTATGCGGAATTTCCCTGATTCTCCTTATTGCTATGACCATTCCCTCCTATGTCAACCTTAAAGATTCAGTCTTTTCTCTCCATCAACCCCTCAAGTATGTATACCTCTCAAGGATCTGACCTCAACCCCATGTTCTTCTTTCTAACTTCCTTAGTAAATTTATCCTCTCCTGGATTTAACTTTTGGTTCTACATATGTGACTTTCAGATCTATATTTTCATTTCTCCTTCAATCCACTGAAATTTAACACAAGTTATTAGGTATCTACTTCTGAAACGTAATGTGCTAGAATCTCAGGATACAAAGATACAAAATTACATAGTACCTGACCTTGAAGTGCTTATAAACTAGTAAGGTGGTTAAACACATGACAGTAATACAAATTGGAATTTGAACAGTGCGTGATAGAGAGGTCAAACACAGAAAGATGAAAGTGTGGAGAGGAAAGGATAACCTGTAGCTAGAGGAATCAAAGAAGACGTCATGAAGGAGCAGCACTCAAGTCATATTTGGAAGGAAGAATGTCCATCTCAGGCATGCAGAATTGCCTATACAAAAGTATGGAGGGGAGAGAAAACAGGACAAGTCTGAGAATAGCTAGCAGTCAAGTCTACCTACAGGATAAAATATGTCAAAATTAGTAATATGACAGGGAAATGAAGTCACCAGACTTGTGCACTAGGAAGATCAATATAACTTTGAAAATTATATGAATGATAAATTAGAAAGGGTAAAAACTGGAAGCAAAGAGATTAGTTAGGAAGCTATTATAGGGTAGTACAGACAAAGGGAACAAAAACCTAAACAACAGTTGTGACAGTGGCGCTAGAAATAAGGGGAGAAATATAAGAGATATTTCAGAGGTAGAATCAATGGGACATAGCAACTGCCTTTGAGGAGGGAGGGACATAGAAGAATCAGAACTAACTCGGCATCTGGGAAGATAGAGGAAAAAACATGAAATAAAGGATATAGATTAAGTTTGCATGGAAAACAGAAGTGTCTTTTGTACTTGCTCTGAACAGCCCCTCTAATGATAACATTTGCATATAGGTTCCTAACAAATACCATTTAATTGAAAGTATGATGTTACAAATTTCCTAGAAAATCTAAAACAAAGAACTTCTGGCAAGTGGGTGAAAATAAGAAATCTAGTTCACAACAACCCCTCAGAAATGGCAACAGATATGCCAAACAGAGAATTAAAAAAAAATCCTCAGAAGAAAATCAACCCTAGAAAAATGGGAAAAATGATAAAAGAAAGGAATACACAAAGAAGTTCCAAGATGGTAAATAAACATTATAGATTTAAAGAAAATAAAAAGAAGATATACCTACGAAAAATAATCAAAACTTGCAATGGCCCCAAAACCAAAACTAGCACTTTCATGAGACACTTGAATGTACATAATTAGCTCCCTAAGAGTAATTAAAGATCTATCAAAAATATATACTTTTTTCCCTGGAAAGACTTATATGAACTGATGCTGAGTGAAATGAGCAGAACCAGAAGAACACTGTACGCAGTAACAACCACATTACGTGATGACTGACTTTGATAGACTTAGCACTTCTCAGCAATGCAAGGATCTAAGAAAACTCTAAAAGATTCACGATGTAAAATGCTATCTACATCCAGAGAAAGAACTTTGGAGTCTGAATGCAGATGGAAGCATACTATTTGCTCTCCTTTTCTTTTGTAGTTTTGTTTCTTCTTTCTCATTGTTCCTCCCATTACTAATTCTTCTTAACTTCATGACTAATGTGAAAATATGTTTAATATGAATGCATAAGTAGAACCTATATTGGATTGCAAGCCATCTTGGGGAGGGGGAAGGAGAGGGAGTGGAAGAAAATTCAAAACTCAAAATTTTATGGAAGTGAATGCTGAAAACTAAAAATAAATAAATTAAACACACACACATACACACATATATATATGTATGTGTGTGTGTGTGTATATACTTTTTCAAATTTTTGTACTAAAAGAGGTTTAAGACAGTGAAACTCAAAAACTTTAAATTATCCATGCAGAATATTAATAAAGCCATGGATTTATTGAAAATATAATTGTTTTAATGGAAAACAAAATGGTGGAAGTGGAAGACTAGGTAGCAAAATAAGCTTAGCAACCAATAAAAGTGGAAAAATATATTAACTCTACAAAGAAAAGTAAACAGAACTAGAATATAGAGCAAAAAATTACTAGTCTCTCTTCCTTCTCCCTCCAATTAAGTTTTAGGAAATCATACAGTAATTTTCCATGAATTATTGAAATTAATGGACAGATAGACTGAAAACTAGATCCATGGCATATCAACAGAGATGAAGCACAGGAGATGGAGATGGGATATGGAGAATAGTTTTATGGGCTTTAGAGATGAAGAAGAAAGGAGGAGAAGAAAGGAGAATCAGATAAACCCAGAATAACATTCCTATGGGCAAAGAAGAAGAAAAAATCTTTAAACTTTCAGTACTAATAATAGAAACTTAGTAACAGTATTTTAATGTTATATATGAAGATGTGACTATATGTACACAAAAAACAGTATTAGATTTATACTATGAAATAAGGTCAAACATACTATTATGACTATAACAGGGCAGTTTAGGAAAAAACAAATTTAGCAATTATTACCTTGAATAAAAATGGATTAAGCCATCCTATGAAAAAGAAAAGGATTAGAGAATGGATTTTAAAATATGAAAAATGCCTAGGATAAAAAGATATACACAGATTTAAAATGAGATATTGCAATAAAATTTCCTCTTTTTCAACTGTCTCCAGAAAATCAAGAGTTGTGGTCATGATACTGGACAAAGAGGAACTCAAAACAGAAAACATTAAGCCAGAGAAACACTCAAAGTATATCATTCATAAAGACAATGAAACAATATCAATTTTAATTATGTACATACCCCAGGGCACAACTAAAATTTAAAAGTAAATATTAATGGAAATGTAAAAATATTTAGATCAAAAAACAGTAACAGGAGACTGCAATACTCCCATGATAGAAAATTACAAATAAACTGAAAGATGAGAAGAAGCAAATTACAGTCTTTAATAGAATTCTGAAAACTGAATTTGATAGGCACATGGAGAGTACCAAATAAAAACATTAGGAAATTTCCTTTTCATACTATCCACATGGTTCTTTTACTGAAATTAATCACAGTATAAGATATAAATAAATATAGATGAGCTAAAATTTTAAGAACTCTCTTTATAGGCCATAACATAATGAAAACCAGTGAACAAGGAAAATCTGATTGAAAGGTGAAAATTTAAATTGAGACTAAATCATGATTTTCTAAATAATGCTTGACTAAAAATCCAAATCACAGAAACAATAATAAACTAAGTTAAATATGATGACAATAATAACAAAATAAATCAACCTTTGTCTGAATCAGTAATCCTCAGAAACAAATTTGTACATTTGAACATTTCTATCAATAAAAGAGAACCAAATTAAATCAGTAAGTTGAGCATGCACTTAAATTTGGAAAAAAATCAGCAACCTCAGACAACCAAAAGAAATTGTCAGAATTAGAGGTAAAACTAATACAACTGAGAGAATTATTGAGTGTTCTTAAGAGCAATATAAATGTTAAACTAATATATAATTTATTTTTTTCTAGCAGAGTATTTTTTTAAATTTATTTATTTAACATATTTGGTTTTCAGCATTGATTTTCACAACAGTTTGAATTACAAATTTTCTCCCCATTTCCACCCTCCCCCCACTCCAAGATGGCATATATTCTGGTTGCCCTGTTCCCCAGTCAGCCCTCCCCTCTATTACCCCCCTACCCTCTCATCCCCTCTTCCCTTCCTTTCTTGTAGGGCAAGATAAATTTCTATGCCCCATTGCCTGTGTATCTTATTTTTTAGTTGCATGCAAAAACTTTTTTTTTTGTTTTTGAACATCTGTTTTTAAAACTTTGAGTTCCAAATTCTCTCCCCTCTTCCCTTCCCACCCACCCACCCCAAGAAGTCGAGCAATTCAACCTAGGCCACACATGTATCATTATGTATAACCCTTCCACAATACTCATGCTGTGAAAGGCTAACTACATTTTGCTCCCTCCCAACCCATCCCACTTTATTGAATTTTCTCCCTTGACCCTGTCCCCCTTCCAAAGTGTTTGTTTTGATTACCTCCACCCCCATCTGCCCTCCCCTCCATCATCCCCCCCTTTTATTTTTTTTATCTTCTTCCCTCTTCTTTCCTGTGGGGTAAGACACCCAACTGAGTATGTATGGTATTCCCTCCTCAGGCCAAATCCGATGAGAGCAAGGTTCACTCATTCCCCCCTCACCTGCCCTCTCCCCTCCTCCCACAGAGCTGCTTCCTCTTGCCACCTTTATGCAAGATAATCTACCCCATTCTATCTCTCCCTATCTCCCTCTCTCAGTATGTTGCTCTCTCATCCCTTAATTTCATTTTATTTCTTTTAGATATCTTCCCTTCATCTTCAACTCACCCTGTGTCTGCTCTCTCTCTTTTACATATATATATAATATAAACACATATATATATACATACATACACATACATACATATATACACATAGATATATACATACATACACATTCACTTATATATATATACATAAACATATTATATATATGCATATTCCCTTCAACTACCCTAATACTGAGGTCTCATGAATCATACACATCATCTTTCCATGTAGGAATGTAAACAAAACAGTTCAACTTTAGTAAGTCCCTTGCAATTTCCGTTTCTTGATTACCTTTTCATGCTTCTCTTGATTCTTGTGTTTGAAAGTCAAATTTTCTATTCAGTTCTGGTCTTTTCACTGAGAAAGCTTGAAAGTCCTCCATTTTATTGAAAATCCGTATTTTTCCTTGGAACATGATACTCAGTTTTGCTGGGTAGGTGATTCTAGGTTTTAATCCTAGCTCCATTGACCTCCGGAATATCGCATTCCAAGCCCTTCGATCTCTTAATGTAGAAGCTGCCAGATCTTGGGTTATTCTGATTGGGTTTCCACAATACTCAAATTGCTTCTTTCTGGCTGCTTGCAGTATTTTCTCCTTGATCTGGGAGCTCTGGAATTTGGCGACAATATTCCTAGGAGATTTCTTTTTGGGATCTATTTGAGGAGGCGATCGATGGATTCTTTCAATTTCTATTTTGCCCTGTGGCTCTAGAATATCAGGGCAGCTCTCCTTGATAATTTCTTGAAAGATGGTATCTAGGCTCTTTTTTTGATCATGGCTTTCAGGTAGTCCAATAATTTTTAAATTATCTCTCCTGGATCTATTTTCCAGGTCAGTGGTTTTTCCAAGGAGATATTTCACATTGTCTTCCATTTTTTCATTCCTTTGGTTCTGTTTTATAATATCCTGATTTCTCATAAAGTCACTAGCTTCCACTTGCTCCAATCTAATTTTTAAAGTAGTATTTTCTTCAGTGGTCTTTTGGACCTCTTTTTCCATTTGGCTAATTCTGCCTTTCAAGGCATTCTTCTCCTCATTGGCTTTTTGGAGCTCTTTTGCCATTTGAGTTAGTCTGTTTTTTAAGGTGTTGTTTTCTTCAGTGTGTTTTTCAGAATTTTTTTTGGGTCTCCTTTAGCAAGTCATTGACTTGTTTTTCATGGTTTTCTCGCATCCTTCTCATTTCTCTTCCCAATTTTTCCTCTACTTCTCTAACTTGCTTTTCCAACTCCTTTTTGAGTTCTTCTATGGCCTGGGGCCAGTTCATGTTTTTCTTGGAGGCTTTTGTTGTAGGCTCTATGACTTTGTTGTCTTTTTTAGGCTGTATGTTTTGGTCTCCTTTGTCACCAAAGAAAGAATCCAAAGTCTGAGACTGAATCTGGGTGTGCTTTTGCTGCCTGGCCATATTCCCAACCAACTTGACCCCTGAGTTTTTCAGTGGGGTATGACTGCTTGTAGACTAACGAGTTCTATGTTCCACGTTTGGGGGGGGAGGTGCCAGCTCTGCCACACCAGCACTGCTCCTTCCCCAACCCCCAACCCAGACTGGGCTTAGATCTTCAGCAGGCTGTGCACTCCTGCTCTGATCTGCCACTTAATTCCTCCCACCAGGTGGGCCTGGAGCCGGAAGTAACAACAGCTGTAGCTGCCCCACCTCCGCTGCCCCACCTCCGCTGCGCCTGGGTCTGGAAGCCGAACCGCAAACTCCTTCCACTCCCGCAGCTTTTCCCACTAACCTTCTCCACAGTCTTTAGTGTTTGTGGGTCGAGGGGTCTGGTAACTGCCGCAGCTCACATACTCAGGGTGCTAGGGGCCCCATCCGCCCGACTCCAAGTTTGGTTGTTCCACGCAGCTCAGGCTGGGCTCTGCTCCACTCCGTTCCCAGCTCCCAGCTCCCCGCTCCCAGCTCCATGTGGAATAGACCTCACCCAGAGACCATCCAGGCTGTCCTGGGCTGGAGCCCTGCTTCCCTCTGCTGTTCTGTGGGTTCTGCCGTTCTAGAATTCGTTCAGAGCCATTTTTTATAGGTTTTTGGAGGGACTCGGTACGGAGCTCACTCTAGTCCCTGCTTACCCGCCGCCATCTTGGACTAATATATAATTTAATCACAAAAAGAAGGGAAAAGCAAATCGCCATAATCAAAAATGACTAGAAGGAAACTCATAAGTGAAAGTTCTCAGAAACTGTTATACACTCCCTGCCAAACAGAAAATATAACAGTTTAAGTATTTGTATAAATATTTCTTAAAAATCCAGATTGGTAAGACAGGAAATTACTACCAAAGGAAAATTTAAACAGGTCACATATGAACGGCTACAGGAAAACAAGAACAAAAACCAGGACCAGATGGATTTGAAAGCACATTTAACCAAACATTTAAAGAATAATCAATGCTATAAAAACTTTGTTCAGAAATAGGCATCAATTTTGTCTGATTCTTTCCGTAAAGCAAATGTTACATTGATCCCCAAACCAGGGAGCAGAAAAAGAAAAGCAGAGACCAATATCATTAACAGATATCGATACAAAAATACTAAGTAAAATGTTTGCAAATAGAACATAGGAATACATGAAAATTGTTTTCTGTGACCAAGTTAGATTAGCACAGCTAGGAGAGTTGCATAGGTATATTTGATAGAGCGCAGTTAGGAAGAACTGAGTTTAACTCTTGCCTTGAACATTTGTGACTCTGAGCAAGTCACTTCACTCAGTGTCAGTTTCTTCATCTGTAAAATTTTGATAACGGCACCTATTTTACATGGTTTTTTCTACCAAATGAGATAATATATGTAAAGTGACCTACAAAGTGCTATGTAAATGATATTAGAATAATAAAAACAATATAACTATACCAGTTTTTAAAAAAAGCCATGGTGATTTCATCAATTCAGTAACTTCCTGGTATGGGACTCAGTTTACCACAGCAGGTTAGCATCGGGCTAGAATTTTCTCTCTGTCAAAAGCAGAGCAGCCAATACTTCTTGATTTGCCTTAAAGATCGTTCTATCCTTCAAAAGAGGAAGGAACTGATAAAGGTCCATTCTATTCTGGATCACCAACAGAGAGAAACTGATTGCTAAAGTGAAAATGATGAGAATCTTGGGAGCAAAGGAACACTCCATCCTAGAATTTGTATAGAGAAAGAGATGAAAGTCAAACACAATCCTTCATGCAAACTAGATTTGGGGAGAGTAGATTTGACAATGTTCAGTGTAAGGATAGATAGGATACTATAAAATTCCACAAGAGAATTTGGCCCAGGAGGGATAGGAAACATCCAAGAATGAAATTCAGAAGGCACAAAAGGCAGCACTCCTAATGAAGAAGAAAAGCAGGAGTTGACTCAGGAAACCAATGTGGAAACACAGGGAACTCACCAACCATTTTTGATTTTTAAAAAGATATGTACCAAGGGCCACTTGGTGACACAGTGGATAGAACTGGCCCTGCAGTCAGGAGGACCTGAATTCAAATCCAGCCTCAGACACTTACTAGCTATGTGACTCTAGGCACATTGCTTAACCTTGATTGCCTTTAAAAAAAGATAGGTACAGAAGACAGAAGCAAGGGCAAGAAAAGTCCTACAAATCAAGTGCTGGGAGTGCTCAATCTCAGAAAGCTAAGGACAATGAGAAGGGTCTTGGGGCTTTTTGGAAGGGGGACTAAAAGGACAGCACTATTGCTTGGAGTGGATGGGATGATGATACCTTATGATGCAGAGAAGAGATTACTGTTCCATTCTCATTCTGTTTCTGTCTTTTCCCACAAGGAATATAACTTTTGCATGGGAAATGACAGAACAAAACTGGCTAACACAGAGTTGGTACCAAAAATAAGTAATAGAATAGGAGGGAATGCACCTGGATGTTCCTGGTTAACTCAAATCCCCTGGCCCTATTGCATGACATCCCCAGATGCTCATAGTAGATATGACTACTGAGCCACTAAGGGTGATGTTGAAAGGATCATGGAAAAAAGAAGAGGCACCACAGTACTGGTGATGGGCAAATTCTGTCCAGATTTTCAAGAGATGAGAAAGGGATAAAATTGTCAAACTATCAGTCAGTGAATTTGAATTTGATTCCTGGGAAAATTCTAGAATAGATTATTAAAGATACAGTTAATGAACAACTAGAAAAGGAAATGGTAATTACAAAGAACCAGCATAGTTTCATCAAGGACAACTTATGTCTAGCTAACTTTATTTCCTTTTTCTTCTTTTTTTTTTTCTTGATTACTAAATTGGTGCGTCAGAGGCAATTAGGTAGCATAGTGGGATAGAGTGCTGGGCCTAGAATTAGAAAGACTCATCTTTCTGAATTCAAATCCAGCCTCAGACACTTACTAGCCGTGTGACTAATGCAAATTTGGGGGCTTTAAGAAAGTCCTAATCACCTCCAGAAATTAGGAGTTGATAGTCCCTCTGTAGTCTGTGTTGGTCAGGTAAGACCTAGAACACCATGTTCAGTTCTGTGAGTCACAGTTTAAAAAGCTTATTGATTAGATAGAGAGTATTCAAAAGAAAGCAACTCATGAGTCCATTGTTATAGAAGGGTCTGTTCTTGTTTAGCCTATGGAAGAGAAATCTCAGATGGATATAATAACTGTATTCAAATATTTGAAGGATTGTTAAATGGAGGGAAGATTAGACTTGTGTTTGGCCCAAGACAGCAGAACTAGGAATAAATGGTAGAAGTCACAAAGAGACAAAATTATACTAGATATCAAGACAAACTCTTAACAATTGTGGCTAACTAAAAGTAGAATAGGGAAGTTAGGTGGTGCCATAGTGCACAGAGTACAGGGCTTGGAGTCAGGAATACTAATCTTCCTGAATTCAAATCTGAACTCTAATATTTAGTAGCTGTGTGACTCTAGGCAAGTCACTTAACCCTGTTTGCCTCAGTTTCCTTATCTGTAAAATGAGCTGGAGAAGGAAATGGCAAACCATTCTAGTATCTCTGCCAAGAAAACCTCACAAAGAGTCACAAAGGGTCAGACAAAATAGAAATAACTGAACAACAAAACAAAAAGTTTAGTAAATTGCCTCATGAAATGCTGGAAGGTCTTCAAGTAGAGGCTGGATGACCAACAGCTATGTTATAGTAAGCATTCCTTTTGGAAATGGGTTGAACTAGATAGATACTGAAGACCTTTCCAACTCCAATATTATATGATTTTTTTGTTTTATTGTTTTTCCTCTTCATATTTTCTTTTATTTCTGTTTATATGTTCCAATAGTTTCATTTTTTAAAATAACACTTAAATTTTGTCATAATAAAAAATTAGAATACAGGGAGAAAAAGAACTTGAATTTCAATAAGAACAAATCCAACTAATACAGCTGAAGAAAAATAAGCAAATGCTGACACTTAATTCACAGAGAAGCAGCTAACTGTCAAGATATGCCTAGAGATGACAAGGGCTAAGAATCTGAAATGAACAGCCAGAAGTAAACTACTAATATAATTTCAGTTACATTACAGAAAAGCTCATATCACCAGGCAAAGAGATAAGACTCACATCCTATATAACTTGGAACAAATCCAAAACATTGTATTCAACTGAGGGTACCTCCCTTCTAAAGAGACTGCACCTCAAAGCAAGGGTAAAAAAAACCATTCATATTCTTTTCCTCCGTGGCCTTATCCTTTTCCTAAGTTTGAAGAGAATAGATCAAGTCTCTAGTGACCCTGTACTAAGTACTTGCCTTGGTGATGTTCTCTATTCATTCCACTATAACGCTTGACACTGAATCCCACCTTGTTAGAGGGCAATATCAAGCCATTATGGCTAATGGTAACAGGAGAAAGCTGGACAAGTGCTTCAAAACATTAAGTTGGGCAAATATCTGCAAAAGTATTTGTTTAAGTTGGAAAATAACTTAATGGTATCATGGATGTAAAATGCTTCTGCTAGAATCTTCATCATCGTATTCAGCGTATATAAGCTATGAACCAAAAAAGGGTAAAACTGTTATATATCCAACAAATATATAAAATATTAATTATTTCACTGGAACTTTATATATTCAAAAGCAAAACCTCAAAGAATAGTCCTGGAAATGTGCATCAAATTGCTGATCTTACTGAAACAGTAATTAGGATATTTTCTTTAACAAAATATTTAACAAAACTTCTTGAATAAAGAAGAATGAAGCTCAGACCTGCTAACCTGACCCACCTATTATATAAATAATGTTCAAGAAACAAGTGGATGATTCTTCTAAGAATGTTACCTGTAGTTTTCTAAATAGATATAAGATTCTTACCAGGCTGTGGTTTCCTTGAACATTCTTCAGGTGTCAAATAAACTAGTAGGCAAAAATCTTACAATTTGATGGCTTCTATAAGCTTTGCACATAGTAGGTGCTTCAGAATATTTATTTTATTATATTCTTACCTATTATATTATACCTATATATTATATGTCATATATTATATATACCTAGATTATACCTACCTATTTATATTCTTAAGAAATTCTTCTAAAGGAAAGTTTAATAATGGTATTACGAGCATGAATTTTCCTTTACTCTAGGCCCCAGAATAATCCTTCAACATTCACAAACCTAAAATTCAAAGTATCATTTTTTTGTGTGCTCTTGACAGCTGCCAAAAACGTCAACATCATTTCCATATTCTGGTCCGTTATTTGGTGGCTTTGGGACAGTCCCTGGGAAGATAAAACTAATCACAAGCCAGGTGATATGAGGATATAGTGAGACATTTGTTATTGTGTAGGCATTAGAAATGCTTACATGCCTATGAATATTAGAAATGTTGAGAAAGAATGGAATTGGCTGATTCTTTTGGATGGAAACAGTACCTACCCAATGACGTCAGCTGGCATTGGCAGAAGTAAAGCATTCCTGGTGTATTCATTTTTAGAAAGCATATAAAATTGATAATCTAATCACTTGAGATCATTAACAATCCCAAACTCTCCATTAATGGTCTGGTTGCTAAAGGAAGAGTGTACATCCACAGTTTATTTGCCTTAATTCCTTTCCTAATTTCTTTCAGACATATATATTTTCATTGGCCATTCCTAGAAATCATGGCGTTCAAATCACTGGTAAAGATGCTCCAATGGGGTTGGCCTAAATGCCTGCTAAAGTTCTTACCAGCTCTAACATTCTATGGCTCTGTGAATCAGCTTTTGTGTTTTCATTGGAAACTTGAAAATCAGCTGAATTTCCCAAGATGGCGTGAGTCATGATGGTTCTGGAAATAACAATGACAAAAATAAAACCACATCACAAGCCCAAAGAATTAAACAAAAGGTTTGGTACTAAAAGGAGGGAGCTGCTTTGAAAAAAAAGGGAAAAGCAGGGAAGAGTAGAGGGACAGGGCAACAACACAACGTTAGAGTTCAACATTGTGTGAAACGCTGCATAACATCTTGTGTTCTCTTTGCCCCTAGAAGCTAATTCAGTTGCAACTCTACCCTGGTGGTGTGGATTTGGATTTCCATCACTGCATCTTAAAGGCCTATCCCCTTGGGACAAAGAGCCATTTTTAGATGCAGTCATTGTGTACGTCTTATGAAACAAAAGTCACCCTGAAATACAAATAGATTATACATGTTGCCAGGCATTATTCTTACTTGAGGATAACTGGATATATTAGTCTGATCAGGCATGAACTTTATGAAGTCTACCTCATTCCCTGCTCTCTTAGGTGTTTGCAAACTGATTTTGTGATGTGTTTTTATTTTTATGGTCTCAAGGTCATTTCTTTTTCTTTTTTTCATAGTCAGGCACCATATTATCCTCTTTTCAATTTGGAGACACTTCCCAGTCCTGTAAAAAGTCTTAAAAATGATAGGAGGTAGTCCTCAATGACCTGTTAGTTCCTTATGCAAAGGATAACGCAAGTCAGCAACATCTGAAAATAGCTAGTTTCTTTAACAATGTTAATGGCTTACATTTATATGAAATTTTTTAGACATTACATTATTAAATTCTCACAACAACCTATAAATATTACAGTTATTATTTAACCCCATATTGTAAATGGAGAAACTGAGGCTCAGAGAAGTTGGAAGATATCCATAGTCATACAAGCACTAAGTGTTAGAGGCCAGGTCCTCTCGACTGCGAGTCCAGAACCCTTTTCATGATGTCATACTGTCTTTCCAAAGACGTCTCTATGTGCTTCTGTCCTCTCAGTCCTACTTTAGTTTCCTTGTAGCAACATATATTCTTTTGGCAAACATTGATGAAAATACATTGAAAGCCTGTATCCTTTTGTTGTTATATACTATTACTAGCAGATAGATTTCGGGGCGTGGAGTCAGGAGGACTCATCTTCCTGAGTTCAAATCCAGCCTCAGACACTTACAAGCTGTGTGACCCTGGGCAAGTCACTTCGCTCTGTTTGTCTCAGTTTCCTCATCTGTAAAATGAGCTGGAGAGGGAAATGGCAAACCAATCCAGTGTCTCTGCCAAGAAAATTCTAAATAGGGTCACAAAGAGTTGGGACATGATTAAACAACAATAACAACAAAATGATTATGAGATTTTTATCACCAATCTGTTAGAAAGTCAAAATTCATCTTTCTTTTGACTCTAATTTTGCTAAATATTATTTATCTGAGGTTGTTTTATTAATTAAACATCTCTTCCAGATCCATATATATCTCTTGGTAGTGTAGGCAATATGCTTTCTCATTTGCATTCTGTGATTTCCCCATTTGTTTTCTAGGCTAGATTAAGGAAAATATTAATAAAAAGAAACTTCTAAAAAGACTTTAAAAACTGAGCAGCAGAGTAATGAAAGGGGTTTATTGAGAGAAGAAACAAATAGTACCATTTGGCCTCAAACTGTTAAAAAAAATCAAAGGAAACTTGAAAGGCAATTTGTATGCTTCTTCCTTGTTGAGGGGGCAGAGAGAAGAAAGTGGAGGAAGAGTCCATACTGAGACAAAACTGGATGAAGCTGAACAATGGAAAAGGTAGGGTAAGTAGAAAATACTTCTTAAGGACTAAAACACAAACGCTTTTTGTCACTTCATTTAGAAACAAACTTCTCAAAGGTAGTCTCACCAACCATCTAGAATGTCGTCATTCCTAGTTTCCATTCAACATTCTTAATGTTTTCTATGCAATCTCATCCTCTGCTGCCAGCCTGCTGCAGCTGTGCACTATGACCCCACCAGCATGGTCTTCCTCGCCATCACTCCAGGTCTTTTTCTTCCAGGATTCATGGCCATGTAATGAGTGTTCTGTCTGACTTCCCCAGATGTCTCTCCCCATGCTTCCTGACAGTGAAAACAAAAATCATCTACCAGTTATGCGGACGTTTTCCCTGATCTTTCTAAGCTTCTGCCTATTCTCTTTCACTTGCAATGCTCCCTCTGAAATGCATTATATGCTAATTAGGACACCACAGGAACAAGGTAAGTTTTCCAAATGACAAAAGGAACATTATAAATATAGAAATGTACTTTTGAAAGTGTCTGCCTATCTCAACTTAAATGTGATTTTGAGCTAGCTTGGAAAACATGAAATAGCTTTTAGCAAATTTATTAATGTGAAGCAGTGTTCCATAGTGAAAAAAGCTCTAGATGACAAATCAAAATATCTCTGCCACTTAGTAATTATGTGATTTTGGACAAATGTAGTGGAAAGAGCACTGGATTTGGAATCAGAACACTTGGCTACCTCTGTGACCTTGGGCAAAAGACTCACTGTGCCTCTATTTCACTTAATCCCAGGATCAAAGATGGAAAGCTAGAAGGGACTTCAGAGATCACCTGGTCCAACACCCTCATTTGATTGATGAGGAAACCAAAGCTTAGGAAGATTAAATGACTTTCCCAGCATTACAGAGGTAGTTAAGTGGCAGAGCCAAGATTCAAACCCAAATTCCCTGCTTCCAAATTGTTGGTCCCTTCCTGCTATAAATCCAATGATCCTAAATTATTTAACCTAATGGAGCTTCAGGTTCTCATATGTAAAATGGGGATAATATTACCTGCCCCATCAATTTCACACAGCAAGTTATAAAGATCAAATGAGGTAATGAAAATAACTTTGGAAACTGTAATAAACTATACATAATCTGCTCACTCCAGCCTACCTTTCCAGGTTTATTCAGTTCTCCAGCCAAACATCTCCCATCTCCTGCCTTTGCTTAGCCTATCCTCCATGACTAAAATATTCTTCCTCCTCATCTTCAACTCTTGGAAAACCTACCTTCCTTCAAAGCTCAATAACTCAACTGCCACCTGCTTCAGTAGGCCATTTATGATTCAATCGATCCCCTCATGAATCTCCTTAAAATCTCTGTGTATTTATTTTGTACATTTCCTGTATTTACTTACCTATAGTATATGGACTATCTATTTGTTCTCATCTAAGGGGGTTGCCAATAATGTATTTGGTCTCTCCCTACTAAACAAGGCAAAAGTACTTGAGGAATGACTACCTACTCTGTTGTTATTAAAGAGCATAAAGGTTTCCTAAACAGGGTAGGAGAAACAAACCAGAAAAATATATTGAGGGATCAGGAAAAGGGGGAGGAGGAAGATAGTTTGGAAACAGTTTCAAGAAGCTGGTGAGTAGAAGGCTATGACAGAGGTGATGGAGTATGAGAAAATGCAACACAAACTATACAGTACTTATATTGCTCTGCCCACAAAGAGTGAATCTGAATATTTTGAAGATACATAAACCAACTGTATATTAAGAATGATAAGGATGATGCCCATATACTAGCAAATAGAAGAAATCCTGTTACCATTCCCCTACTTCCAAAAGGAAGGGAAGCATTATGGTTGCTAGTGACACCAAACTGGGAAAATACCCAAAGAGGCCACAGGTAGGTGTGCCAGGGAAAAATGGAAAGTATGGGTTTTTACCAGGGCTCAACAGAAATGGTTGGGATGTGGAGGCTGGATAGATGTGATGGGGCAACTTGGTTAATCCAAGGAGGTTCCAGTTGGAAGTACTAAAAAAGTCTGAACCTTTGGCAAAAAAAATTGAGGAACATGGCAGCATCCAACAGGCATAGATTCAGACAGATAGATACAGGGAGAATGAAATAAGGCCTATTCTAGTGTCCAGCAATCACCTGCTTGGCCATATCACAGATTGAAGATAACCTTCATATATGAAATACTAAACATAAAGCCCGTAGTGAATACTAACAGGTTTTGTTATAATATACTTTTTAAGTCTGGAGACTGACTGAAGAGTGTTGTCAGATATTTAGGCCATGGGCAAGCAATAGTATCTTTGTTCTTTGTTCCAAAATGAGCGAATGGCTACTTATATTGAGGGATAAGTCCCTGAGTGCAAGGAAATTTACAGATACTTTACCACCACCCTCCCCACCCCCCCCACCTGCCATGGTCTTGAGAGCTGGCCCTTTTCTCTATCAGCAAAGTAAGCCATCTTCCCTTTTCTTTTCTCCCTCCTTTACCTCTTTTCAACCAATTACAATGCTAAAAGATTCCAAACTCTTTGCTTTCCCACCAATCACTACCCTAGAACCTCTGGGGAACAAGACAGACCTATGAAAAATCACATCGGCAATGGGTCCCTTCCTGTATAAAAAGGAGAAGATAAGAAGCCTTGGCAGCAGCTGCCTCTCAAGCCCCCAACTGATCTGACATTGCAGTATGTCCCTTGAGGTCACTAACAGATGCTCACCTCAAGAGCTGGAATATTTGTGATATCCAGAGGTGACTTCTTAAGGGAGGGCTTATTTTGATATAGAAAATATCCCTTAATAAATCTAATTTGGATATGTAAGTTTTGTGTATGGACTCTCTTATCCATTCCTAGAAAAAGACAAGGACAATGTTTTACCAAAAAGTCACTCAGTGGTATACATAAGCAGCATAAAATTTATTTAACTCTGACCAGGGACATAGGTAAAACCTATGTGTGGTGTTCTGATGCCAAACTATTTTAAACTTCCTTCCTTTCACATGAAATTTAGAACAAATTTTTGTGTCTTTGGAAATACTTTTAAGGTTCACAGATACAGACATAGACAGACAGACAAACACATACATATACACACACCCCACCATCACCACAACTGGTTAAAGTTAAAATAAAACCAATTCCATAAAAATAATTGAGACTTATTTTTCACTTAATAACTGGGTATCCAGTTTATATACCATAGATAAAATTTTAAAGTGCATTATTTTTAAATTATCTTCATCAGTAGTGATACAAAATAGCAGTGTGACTAGGATGAAAATCATCTTGAACATCCTGCTTCTGACTATACTGACACAATTTTTTTCTCACACACTGAACAAAGCCTAATAAAATAATTGTTGTTTTATAAGTTTATTTGCTTATGTATAAAAACGTTTGGAAAATTAGTTGTTCTTAACATGAACTAATATTAACTTGAATTTTTCAAGATCTAAAGTCCCTGCTCAAAAAAAAGCCACTCAGAATAACATTTTATGCTAAGTATAAGAAATAATATAGACAAGAGAAATTTGTAACTTCTGATTCCAAATTATCCCCCATGAACCTAAAATACTGTTAATTCAGAGATCCAGAAGTGGGAAATTGGGTTGGGTGTCATGGTATGTGTGTGTGTTGAGCACAGCCTGGAAGCAGGAAGTCAGGTATAGTAACTAGGATTTGGAGCATGATTGTAGTGCCCAGGAGAGTTGGCAGGCGCAAGGCAAAGTCCTAATCCCACATTCATTTCAGCATCTTGTCTATAATTTACAGTCTTACACCAAAGGCTCTTAAACTTTTTTGTCATCTATTCTTTTGGCAGTCCGGTGAATCCTCTGGACCTCTTCTTAAAATAATATTTTTAACTATTTAACTATTTAAAATAAAATACATGGTATTTACAAAGGAAGTCAATTATATTAAAATGTAGTCTACAGACAGGCAGACTGGGATCACATGTGATCTAGTTGTATATAACTACAGTAATTTATGAATGAGTATAAATGATATTTTGAGATATCTGTAAAAACTATATATAATGTGACATGAAAACATTTGTGATTTCTATTAGTGAAAAGTCACAAGTACTGCTAATACTACTGTGGTTTGTGGCCTACATTCATCATTGAAAGAAATACTAAATTTCAGTTAGAGATTAAAGAAAATATAGATGTAATTTTTTTCCTATCCAAGTTCACAGATCCTCTGAAACTGACCCTTGCACCAAGGACTACTTAGAGAAGTGCTTGGGGCACTGACAAGTTAAGGGACTTAGCCACTGTCACACAGCTGACAGGTGTCAGAGGCAGGATGAATCCAAGTCCTTCTGCCTTCAAGGTTGGCATCCCCCAAGCCATGTTGATTCTTATTATTTAGTGTATAGATTATATTTACTTATACCTGTAAATATTATGTATCTTGTGGTAGAATATAAGCTCCTCGAGGGCAGCAAGTATTGTTTTAGTCTTTTTAGCCCCAGTCCCTATTTCCCAAGTGTAAGCATAATACCCGATTCATTTTAATAAATTTGTGCTCAATCAAATGGATTTGGATCAACTACTCTGATTTTTTCCATTCCTTAAACTCCTGTTGTCTTCTATGTGCTGCTTCTCTGTTGGCATCCTGCTCTCCTGGAATATGTAGAAATACTTTACGTGTAAAACTTTCAAATAAAAGTGGGACCAGTGAAGACATAATTTATTTTTTGACACTTAGTTACGAAGGATTGTGAAACATATCACACAAAATTATAAAACACATGTATATTTCCACTTTTGCTAACTTGTTAGATAATATTAGAAGAATTGGACAGAATTACAGCTATTCTCAAAACAATAAATATGATAGATTCAATTTCAGACTAACTATGCTACAAGAAGAGGGTACTTCATGACAGCATACAAATCTTTTTTTTATGAAAATAAGGTGCCTTATTATACTAATCATTTACTACAAACTAGAGCTTTCTGACATTTCTGAACATACACATCTGGACTTACAACTAAGACAGAGAACAACAAATTCCTTTTTGGTGTTGAAATACAAGTCCCCTGGTACACAGTATGAAGAATTGACTCAGTCACTTCCCTGGTTTCTGACCTTAAACAATCCCAAATTCTCTCAGAAAACAGAAGGGAAACTTTTTATCTACAAACTGCTGCCAAGTGGAGAATTAAGGCTCATAGAATCATGCTGAGAGTAACACTTAAACATACCACTGGCTGAGTTGAGTTTTGACCAGAGGGAAAAACTAAATGTGATTAACATGTAACCATTTAAAAACAAGAAAAAATAGTAATAAAATAAAATGACAGAATGTTAAAGCTGGAAGGAGCCTTAGAAATCATCCTAGTTGAAACCTCCCATTTTATAGAGAGGAACACTAACCTATGAGGAGAGGTAAATTTCACAAGGCCAACTTATTGATGGACTAGAAGACCCAAATATTCTGATATCTTAAGCTTAATTACTACAACCACACTGGCTCAGTACAAAAGTTATTATTAAATCAAACGAGCAAAGCCCCTTCTCAATAAAACCAGCATTCTACTTACCAGGATACTTTGTTGTAACAAAAGCTCCTGGACCTAAGCCTAAAGGCAAAGCTTGTCTGCTTGCATTAGGAATCTTAGAACAGGATCTTTTTCAAATTTATTTTACCTTCTCCTTACTAATTAATCTTGTTCTTTTACTTTATTCCACCTTCCAATGGTTATTTCCTGCTTTAAACCTATATTTTCTTTTTTTTACCATATGTTGATTTTTCAAAGCCAATATATATCCCACTTGAGAAGAACTCTTTTTTGAACTTCTTCCACATGACAAACTAAATAACTATACCTGGCATTTATTGAGTATTACACAGTTTGTAAAATACTTTCACAACCAGGATTACATTTGATCCTCACAACAACCTGTGGGGGGGGGGGGAGAAGTATTATTCCAATTTTCCAGATAAAGAAACTGAGGCCCAAAGAGATTGTGACATGAAGCTCTTAAGTGAGATAACTGAAACCTATCTACAATTCAAGTATATATTTTTTCTCTAAATTAGTCCTTTTTCCTCTGTCTGGATTTCAATTTTACTTATATTCTCTTCCTTTCAATGAGACTATTTACACTAATACCTTTCAAATACCAGATTAATGACCTCTTTTAATATCTTTTTCACTGTTACTCTGTCACATTCCCTTTTTCTAAAGCTCGTATTACTCTATACTTTATTAACAGTATCTTCCACCATTCCAATCACCCTGGGTCAAATTGAAGCGGCAACAAGCCAAACAAGATGCAAAACCAGAACAGTTAAGATAACAGTAGCCATTTAAATGTACTAATTAGGAAATAAAGTTAATGTTGCTATAAAACCATGACTCGGTGATTAATATTATGTCATATCAGGGCAAGAAGTTGGATGCCTGAAATAGGTAAACATAAAAAGAATAAACTGTAAAGAAAAAAGTGTCTACGAATAGTAACAATATAGAGAGTTAAGTGTGGAGAGGAGAGAGAAAGTGGAAAAGATGACCCTTCTGGGGTTAAGGATGGTAAGGAGAACATGCACTGATGTTATGGTTAACAGCACTAGCTAAAATCAGTGATGCTTTGCTGTTAGCCTTCTTTGACCGAAGAACAGAATTTAGAAGGCAGCAGTTACAATCCTCCAGAAGATCATAGGACAATGGTGACCAACAGAGAAGGATTAAGGCATCAGTGATATCAGCCAGCCAGAGTCCTAAGAAAAGAATTGTTTTCCAGGAGTCTAAATGCAAGGCTAAAGCCTGGAAATGATATTACAAAAGTCTGTTGGATTTAAAGCCCCCACAGAAACAAAGTTAAAGGATATCAGGTGAGATGAGATAAGTAGAAGCACTGGTGAGGTTCTCCCCATTCATTTCATAGAAAGGTAAAGAGCCAAGCATGGAAAGCTACATTCACTCTACCTGTAAACCTGAGCAGACCTCGGAAATTGTGGATTAGGCTGGGTACTTTAGAAAAAAATATGCCATTACTAAAGAGGTGTTAAGTGATAATTCACTCCTTCACTTCTCTCCAAGCATCACCTCAGACTTCCGAGGCCTCTTTCTTTCTCCACCATGCCTCCAACACCGGCACTTCTTCCCCCTTTCTACCTTGCACCCTCCCTCTGCTTTTCAGCTTCCTTAGCACCATGCAATCACAATGTAAATCATACCTCCAGGGGTACTTCAAATTTCTACCTTATCTGAACTCTATGGAAAAATTAAACAAACAAACAAACTCCTATATATGAAAAAGAAAAGCACCATCTGAGGAACATTGTAAAAAAAAAAGGTGGCGAACATGTGTAAACAATGTTAGCACAATAGGAAAAAAAACCCAACATAAATTAAATACAAAGCCAGGAAGGAGCTGGACTTTTTGCAACTAGAAAGATTTTTGACCAGTCAACAAGCATTTATTAATCACTTACTATGTACCAGGCACTGTGCTAAGTCCTGAACTCTCCTCTTACCTATAGTGAGCAAGCATATTTAAGCTGCACAGAGAAATCTTTAGAAATCTTTCTTTATATTTCTAGCTTCTTCATTTGCCTATTGATTGGGAAGCATAGCACCTAGTAGGGTAGGTAAAGCCTTTCCTTAAAGGACCTGGTAAATGGTTTGTCAAAGGACTAGGTTTAGAGTGAACAGATTAAAGGTGAAATAAAAACACCTATGACAACCTGTGATGCCAGACACAACATTTAGCAAACCCCTAATAGGTTTGTGGCATTTTGCTAGGACCTAGATGCTAGATACTATAGCTCCATTAATGAAACATTGACTTAATTTTTTTTTTAACTGTTGGTCTTGTGGTCAGCTAAAGTCCCAAACATTTTGCATGAATATCTATGAAACCAGGCTTCTCTTTCCAATACTGTCATATCACAGAATTTTTTGACCTAAATGAAGAACTTTACATTTATCACTGCAAAATGGCATTTGATTTTGATCTAATATTCCAAACTGATGCTAGAATATGTGAGTCTAATGAGGCTGAGCTGGTATTTAATCCCTATATGAGCCAGTTAGCTTCAAACAAAGACAATATCCATAATCTCCAACAAGCCTTCTCACAAATATGTGCCAGTTGGCAACAGTGTGGAGCTCAAAGCTGGCCCAGACCTGCTAATAGAAAAACAACTCAAGGCACATTCCATAATCATGGTGAGTAAGGTAAGTAATATTCCTATATGACATATACTATACTTCAAACTTAAAATATATGCCAAAGAAATAAACAAATTCATTAAATCTATTTTTTGAGAAATCACCAACATCTTAGATTCTAAGACTTAGAAAATAAAGGGCAAAAGTATGATTCTTGGATAACACTATCCTAAAAGTGGCAATGATTTAAATACCTGTCATTTGGCACTTAGCAACTACCTTCCTTTATAGTAATTTATCTTTTTATTTTGAAGGCCATCCATAGAAAAAATAAAATTGTTTCCCATTTTACAGAATGTCTTCCTTTAAGAAGCTGCCTATAATATAAATATCTGTAGCCTATTATTAGTTTCTCATTAGCTAAAATCAAGATTAGAGATGTTTCTTTGTAAAAAAATTCCAGTCACAAGACATAAAAATCACATTTAATACAGTAAACAATCTCCTGTTTCCCCAGATTGCAATCTCCTAAACAGCAGGGACTGTGTCTTTTTTACAATTTTATAACCCCAGAACCTAGCACATACCTAACAGATACTCCAGCAAAAAGTTGATGGTGATTAAAAAATGTCAGAAATATGAGAAGAGACTATAGAAACAGAAAATGTTAAAGTAGAAAGAGATAATATCAGGACTGATAATAATGGGGATAAAATCACCACTGCTTTTTTCCTGGGATGCCTGGAGTTGCTAAGAGGAGTTAAACTACAAAGAAAGTAATAATGGCTAAGACCGATGTAAGGGGAAGCAAGGAATAGAATAATATAAGACTGATATATACTGACAATGTGTACTGACTGGTAAGTACTGACAATGCAGAGGGAGGAGAGGAAATGGTGCAAAGTGATACTGAAAATAACAGTGATTAACGAACAAATGAAAAGAATCACGTCTAAAAAGAATTAAGGTTATGCAGGAAGAAAGAAATAGGGAGGAAGTAAATAGAGCATTACCTATACATACACACTTCAACATGCCTGGAGACAGAGAGAAGAGAAAGCTGTACAGCTTTGAAGGACAAAAATGGGCAAGTCAAGACCAAATCATTAATGAGATAATGACAGATAAAAGAGCAATTTCCAGATCTGTCAAAGAAAATGGAAGTGGCTACAAGATGGAAGAGGCTCTTGGGTCCTCCTTAAGATGCTACTGACAGAAGGGGAAATTAAGGATTTAGAAGGGAAAAAAAACTGCCCAAGAGGCAGAAGACATAATAAAGCTCTTGAATAAAAGTACTATCCTTGGTGTTGATTGATTTAATCAAAGACTTCTTCCAGTGTGATATTCTACTGGATAACAAGGAGCAAGTACAGAGCATGTATGTGCTCACATTAAAGAGGAAAGAGACCCACCTGAAGAGCATCCCCCCTCTCCCCACTCCACTCCTGGAAGCAGAATAAATACTGTGATTTTCCCACTAATTCAAGCCCATTCCAGGACTGGACATAGGGTTAAGTTCAACTAACTGCAAGTCAAAATCTAAGGTAAATGCTCCCTTCCCCAAGGTGAAATAAGGCTGGAAATTCAGGTTGGAATTGAATTTTGGATGACATTAAAGGTCAGATTCATACGGATAACAGGGAGTTAATAAGATCACTAAGACCAATGCTTCAGAATTTTTTTTTTAAAGAAAGGCAGAGGAAATGGAACACTATCACAATAGTTTGGTATGAGGTGAACCTAAACTAGGGTCATGGTACAGCTGTGGCACAGAGTGAAGAAAGGTGGCAAGTGAAAGATGTTGTGGAAGTAGAACTAATAGGACTAGCAAAATAACTGGAAATGAAGTAATGAGGAAGAAGGAAGGGCAAAGATGAGTTCATCTCTACCAGGCTTGGAATCATTCTGACTCTTTACATATCTAATTAGCTGCCCAGTACTTTGCTTTGGTTATTCCATGTCTAAAATAGAACTTCCCATTTCCACCCAATCCCTATCTTGTCTATTGATGTTTCTTGCTTCCTTTAAAGTCAAAATGGGATGTCACCCCTCCAGAAAACCTACCCTATGTCCTCCTCCTACTCCTGCCCCTCCCTCTCTTGGATTAAAATGATCCCTTTCCCTGAATTTTTCATTGCATTTTGTTTGGACCTTTCTTTTGCACTTATCTCTCTCTCCCTCATATCATGGTTATTTACATATCCCCTCTCCCAGGAGATGATGAGGTCTTTGAGGACAAGACCCATGTAGTATCTATTTTTTGAAATCCACCCCCCAGTGTCTTATGCATATTAAGTGCTTACTAAACTTGTTCAAAAGAAGAGAACATGTTAAGATTAGGTATGAGTTAGCTTCTCCCTAGTTTTTGTGTCCTCTCCCAAAATTACTCTATCTTTACTTTATATGTATGAATTTTATAAGAATTATAAGAAATATGTATATGTAAGCATGTATATATCTGTTAAGAACTTAAATACTTTTAAGTAAATATTTACATTATTTCCTCTGAAAAGAATCCAAGCTCTTTGAAGGAAAGGGCTATTTTATTTTTGTTTCCCTAGCACTTAGGACAGTGTCTTGAACACAATAGGGGCTTAACAGATGATTCCTGAATCAAGAACCAGTAGGATAGCCATGTGGATGGAAATTTCTACCAGTTTGACGCATGAGACTAAATCTCAGGGGAGAATATGGGTTGAATCTGTAG
This sequence comes from Trichosurus vulpecula, assembly GCF_011100635.1. NCBI lineage: Eukaryota > Metazoa > Chordata > Mammalia > Diprotodontia > Phalangeridae > Trichosurus > Trichosurus vulpecula. The sequence continues at coordinate 76,819,907 of NC_050580.1, read as the reverse complement.
ACAGAGTTGTCTTCACAGAGATAACTAAAATCATAGAGAAGGTCAACAATAAAGGGAGGACAGAGAAAGAAAAAATACTAAGAACCAAGCCTTAGGAAAGATCCACACACCGGGAGCATAAAGAGAAAGAGAAAAGAACTAACTAAAGAATCACAATCAAAGTATTTTACATTTGGGGAAAGACCTTGGTCTAGTACAAAACAAATCTAGTCCAACTCATCCAAAATAAATCTCCACAACATATTCATAAAGTGGTCATCCTGTCTTTGTTTGAAGACCTAAGTGAGAAGGAACCCATTACTTCCCAAGACAGTCTTTTATTCTTGGATAACTCTATTTTTTTATAAGCCTAAATTTGCTTCTTTGAAATTTTGGCCTATTTTCTCTTAATTTGGCCCTCAGGGGCCAAGCAGAAAGAGTCCAATCCCTTCACCAAATGACAACCTGACAAATACAAGGAACCTCCTGTGCACCTCCTAATTTTTTTCTTTAACCTAAAAAATGCAAAATTCCTACAACTGTCCTTCATCATGGTGGTTGTTCTTTGGATGTTGCCAAGCTCATCAAAATCCTTCTTAAAATATGATTACCAGAACTAAATACAATATTCAAGGTATGGTCTGACCATGGAAAACTACAGTGGAATTATCACCTTATTCCTGGAAGCTACTTGTCTTAATGCAACTCAAGATCAAATTAGTTTTTGCGGCTGACATATCACTATTGATTTGTATTGAGCTTGTAGTCAAATTAAAGCCCCTAGATGTTTTGCAGAAAAACTGCTGTCTAACCATGCTAATCCCCATCTGGTGAAGCTGATTTTTGTTAACTCAAATGTAAGACTTTACATTTATACTTAGTAAATCTCATTATTAGATTTGGCCCAATATTGTAATATGTAGAAACATCTGTGGATCTCAACTCCATCCAGTGTGTTAGCTATCCCTTCAAATTTGGTGTCATCTGCAAATTTGATAAGGATATCATCTATGCTTTTATCCAAGTTATTTAATACATGTTCTAAAACACAGTGCTCTGTATAAAGCAGGCACCTCAATGTTGGCTGAATCAAACTGGAATGGATCAAATAAATAGTCCAATATGTCCGGCACCCCATTAGAAATCTCCTATCAGGCTGACATCAAGTCCAGCCATTCAATCAGTTCCAAATCCACTTAATCGTACTAACACCGGCCCACATTTCTCCATCTTTTCCCATAAGAATAGCATGAGATACTTTACAAAATACTTTTTAAAAAATTTAGGCATACTATGTCTACAAGTTTGCTCTGGTCTACCAGTCCAAGTAGTTTCAAAGCAGACATCCAACTGAGACCCTCCCCTTGGAGGTCTTCAATCAGAGGTCAAATAAGCCACATACTGGATATGTTAAAGAGGGGATTCCTTTGTGCCTTAGTTGGAATAGATAACTATTGAAGTCCCTTCCAGCTTTCAAACTGTGATTCTAAGGAAGAAGGAAATAAGATTAGGCTGGCATGACATTCTTTTTTTAAATTAAATTTTATTAATGCCTATTTTTTTACATCATGGTCACTTCTGAATATATTCCTTTAACAGGAAGTGGGGAAAATTAAGCAAATCCAACCAATACATCAACCATATTTTCTAAATATGCTATATTCAGCCCTCATAATGCCCCCATGTGCAAATGAAATGAGTATTTCTTTCCTGAGGCCAAGACTGGTCATTATGATTAACAGTGTTAAATTTCATTTTATTCTTTTTAAACAAAAATTGTTGTAGTTGTTGCATATACTATTTTCCGGATCTCCTTACTTCTCTCCTAATCTATTCATAGAAGTCTTCCCATATTTCTCTGATGGACTTGTATCCATAATTTCTTACTGCAGAATATTTATGTCATTCATATAACACAAAAGGTCTAGATATTATACAAATTATGAGCATCCATTTTGTTTATAATTCTTTGCTACCACAAAAAAATGTTGCTATATTTTTTTATATATGGAACCTACTCCCCCAGTCTCTCCCCCTACCTTTAACCACTTTGGTAGCAGCAGGTAGGTGGCTAGCACAGTAGCGAGAGAATTGGAGTTGAAATCAAGGAGACTAGTGTTTGAGGACTGCCTCTGATATTAGCTACGGGACTCTAGGCAAGTAATTTAACCTCTCTCAATGTCAGTTTTTCTCCTCTGTAAATTGGGCATAAAAATAGTATCAACCTCATTATTTGAGAGAATCAAATGAAATAATGAATTTAAAGCATTTTGCAAACCATTTGCAAAAAGTACTTATAAATGATAACTATTGTAAGTCCAACAATAGAATCTCAGCATATAAGGGCATGAATAGTTTAGTCCTTCCTCTCCACCCCCACACATAATTCTAAATTGTTTTCTAGTTCAGTCTGACCAATGGAGAGCTCTAGCAGCAATGTGTTAGTTGGCCTATCTTCTTGTAGCCCCTCCAAATGACCTATTTGTCAAGCCATGCTGGCTCTTTGTGATTATCGCTTCCTTTTCTAGATTATAATTTGTCTATGTCTTATAGATAGATCAATAAATCAATGCCTAGATAGATGGATAACAGATAGACAGAAAATGTTTACCATGTGGCAAGCATTGTGCCAAGCAATCAAGAGAGCTCTATCCCACCCCTAAGAAAAGTAACACTTTAATGGGGGAAGACAACACATAAAGGACAGCCCCAAAGTGAAGTAGAGGTCTAGTCCCAGGCAAAATAAAGCAAAAGATCATCTATCAAAGCCTGAGGTGGTCTAGGGGCCAAGTCCAAGGTTGCTATGGGAAGGAGGTGGGGATGATGGCCAAAGTCAATATGATATGGTCTGGGGCTGTTAGCCAGAAAGTGAGTTGGAGGCCTGATCCAGCCAAGAGAAGGCAGAAGCTCAGTTATCACAGCCCAATGTAGTTTCCAGGGGCAGAGTTCAAGGTTCCTATAGGGAGGAGGTAGGGATGATGGCCTGAGTGGAGGCAGCATGGTTGGAACAGTCGGCTGTGTGATTATATGTTGCAGAATTTTTCTAGGGAATGAAGGCAAACTCATTACTATGGGGTTAGAAGATTCCCATTCTCGTGCACTAGTCAAAAATCTAGTCATCTGCCTTTCTGCAGGTATTGCAGGACCTGTCCTTATTTCCACTGTCTTTTGAACAACGGCTCAGCAGTCATATCCACCAGTCCTTGCAATAGTGAGAACATTATTGATCTGGGCCAGTTGACTTGAATTCAATGGTAGTAGATGGTTCTTTAAATATCTCCTTATTTGTCAGTGCTATTGACCACCTACCAGCCATTTTATCTATTCATTCCAATCAAAGGATTACTGGCTGAGAAAAAGAATATATAAGAACAGAGGTAAGGTGGAGCAGCAGATAGAACACAGGACTAAGATTCAGGAAGACCTAGGTTCAAAATCCTGCCTCAGACACTTACTATGAGCAAGTTGCTTAACCTCCATGTGCCTCAATTTCCTCATCTGAAAATGAGGACGTCGGACTCTTCCAGCTCTAAATCTGTATTCCCATGAATTTATATATATATATATACATATATACATACATACATATATACATATATATGTATATATATACATATATGTATATATATACATTTATACACACACACACACACACACACACACACATATATATATATATATACACACATGTATATATCTGCCTTCTCTCTGTTGTCAGTTGTCTTCATCCTCTTATCTCATGCAACTGAAGTAGATGGAAATACAACAGAATCTTGGAGTTGGGAAAGACTATGGAGGCTGCCCAAATTAAGCCACACCTGCAGAAGAAACTCTGTACAATATACCTAACAAATAGTCATCTGGCTTTGTGGTATTCCATTTATAACATTCTCTTGTATTCCATCTTTTTAGGATTCCTTCTAAAGCCTAAGCAACTATTTTGCAGCAGGTAGTTCAGTTCAATCCAAATGAGTTCAATTCAATTCAAACTATGCCTACTAAGTTTCTTGAGGCAGGGTGAGCAAACCTCAGCCCTTGGTTTTGTGTACTCACCCAGGACTAGGAAGAACTATGGAGAAAAAGTAGGTTGACTCATTAACTATACTGTTGTAATTAAAATTCATATTACATTGTTTGCAAATATATTTCACATCAGAATGATTCAGTTCTATTAAAGTTTATGAAACTGATACTAACATTTTGAGAAATATTTTTTACATGACAAAAAATACATTTCTTAAGCATTATCGTTGTGTAGAGCCCTGCATTGGGCACATGTCAGGTTCACCTAAGGCTCAGTCCATGCTTTCACTGAGTTCACAGTCCACTAGGGGAATGTGACATATGACAAAGAATTATAATACATAATACATTCATGAAACAGGCACAAACAAGGTAGCTAATAGAGGGGAAAGTAGGAACACAGAAATGAGGGCAGACTACGAAGAAAGGAAGCTCCTGCAAGATTGAGTATTTTTTAACCAAAAGTGGATTAACGGGGAGCTTGTAAATTTGAGCTGAGTTGGCTGAACATAAAATTATATGTGATGATATTCTTTCACAATCTGTAAGTTTGATTATACACCAAAATGATCTCGTCGGGAATGCAGTGGAAAAGGTGACAGATACCTAGAGAAGTTGAGAGAGAGTGAAGAAAGGGGAGCAGAACTGAAGGGTAGCTTTTAATGGGAGAAGTTCTTCCCAGTTTGTTATACTACTCTCTTGGATCCCCTACCTCCAGTTATAGCTTTTCACTCTTTGCTGGTTGCTCCTCCCACTCCACTATTGTGGGTATTCCCTAAGGCTATTGCTTTTACTCTTCTTTCTCTATTCCTCCTTGGCAATCTCATCCGCTTCCATGGCTTCAGTGATACTTCCATGTATACAACTCCATAATCTATATGTGGAGGTTGTCTTCTCTGAGCTCCGGTCCCACATTTCCAACTGCCAGTTGGATAACTTTCCACTTGGATGGTCCACCAATGCATTAAAAATAGAACTCATAATTCCTCTTATCTAAACTTCCTTATTTCTGTTAATGGTACCTCTATCTTTCTAGTCACCTGATTTGAAACCTGGGTCTTCCTAGACTCTTCTTTCTCCTTCACCACTTAAATGATTCAACAGGGATATTTAGGCTTTTTTTACCCTGAGTTCTGATTGAGTCAGTTGATAGAAGTAATGGGATAAGTGGCGTGGGAGTGACTGATTGATTGATTGCCTCTACTGACCCCCACCTTTATAGAAGCATAATAAATATTTCTAAAATGACTAGAATCCATCCACTGAGTGATAGAACAGGGATTCTGATGGGCTAGGGTGTTGTTATTCTTTCATGATAGTTTGAAAAATTTAAACTTGGGAATGATACAAGGAAGTGCTACTTTACTCAGCCTCCCATATCCTTAGGGAACTAAGACAGTAGGGCAGGCTGAAAACATAAAGGTTGGGATAAATTCATGGATGATAGGTCCATAATAGATTATTAAAGGAAACCAGGATGTTTTTCAGGTCTGTATTAAAAAGAAAATACCCTCCTACAACTACATCACTTGATGCCAATAGCAAAAGAATATTGAGTGGCATGGGTCACGGGTCTGACCAATGTGGTAATTCTTATTTTCTTATATTCTTATTCTTATAATGTGTGGGTATAAAAGGAAAGCAGAATAGGGAGGCAAGGTGAAAAGGGGCAGTTCAAAACCCTTAGGAAAAGAAACTATACATAGCTATAACGAAAGGATATTAGCTAGGCAGACACAAACAAAAAGAACTTGCAACTAAATGCTTGAAAATAGAGGAATTTGAATTACAAATTAAGGTGGAAGAAACAAAAGGAGTATGAAATAGTATTTAAAAATAAAATAGTCTTCTAGCCTCCAATGGACTCATGCTGCCCTCTAAGTATACAAAATCCCCCACTGCATCTCTAGGCCTTTCATCTTATTTTAAAATTTCCCCTCTTTCCTCTCAAATATCATTTTTCTGAGTGCTTCTAACCCAAGTAGATGTAGAACTGATAATTTAATTCAATTAAGCACCTAAGTACGCCAGGAACTATGCTGTGCTGAGGACACAAAGACAAAAAAGTCCCTGGCCTCAAGGATCTTACATTTCCCTAGTTGGGGAAAACAAAACAAACCCAGGAACACAGATAAGCAGATACAAAACACAGAAAGTAAATAAAAATTTACTGGAGTGTGGGAAGAGCACTTACAATTAGAGATATCAGGAAAGGTCTCCTGTAGGAGATAGCAATTCAGCAGGGACGTGAAGGGAGCTAAGGATTCTAAGAGGCAGAGATGAGGAGGAAGAGTATTGCAGGCATGAGGAACAGGCTGTGCAAAAGTAAAGAGGAAAGAGATGGAATGTCATGTCTGAGGAACAGCAAGTACAATAGTTTGGTTGGAACATAGGAGTGTGATAAGGAATAACATGAAAAGGGCTTCCAACAACAAACAGAAGAGTTCACATCTTGTCCTGAAGGCAATAGGAAGACTTTGAAGAGAGTAGAGAGAAGACATCATGTCATGGATAGGGCAGTAGAGCCCCCTGTATCACATGAAGCATGAGGTGGCCCTTCTCTTTGCCAAGGGAAATACCTCTCTCTGTACTTTTGATTCCATCTTCCTTCCAGACATTTATTAGCTGTGCTGTCCTGGTGACGTCATTTAGACCTTCCGGGCATTGCTTTCTTCATCAGTAAAAGGGAGGGAGTAAACTCAATGGCCTTTAAGATTCCTTTTAGTCTTAGAGGTATGATCCAATGGACCCAATATAACTCTAATTGGTGGCATGTGCTAAGTCATATTTTTGAGCAGGAAGTTTCCTATGTTCCTTGCCTTCTCTAGCCTTCATGTCATTCTTGGGGTCCAGTTCAGTCACCTGCCTCTCCCACTTAAGATGGTTTATTAAAAGATCAAAAAATAAGGAGTCAGGATAGTCGTCAAATACCATGTATTACTATATTTTCCCCTTCCTCATCTCTGCAAGCTGAGCACCAGGGCTCAATAAAAACAAAGTTATAATGATACACTGGAAAAGCTAATTTGAATATATGACATTCTAAGTAGAACTATAGATAGTCCCATTACATTATGGCTGCTATAAGCATGGTATTTCACACAAATTAAGAGCTCAATAAATGTTATTAAGATGACTAAAATCAACATTCTTCTACCTGGCATTACTATCATTTGTTGTTGGCAAGGCAGACTGCTATATTAAAAAGAACACTGGTTTTGGAATCAAAGGACTTAGATTCAAGTTTTGGCTCCGATTCTCATTACCTATGTGACCTTGGGTAAGTCACTTAATTTCCCTTGGCCCCAGTTTTCTCATCTATATCATGACGAGGTTGGATTAAATGTGCCCTAAGTTTCCTTCTAGCTCTAAACCTATGATTCCATGTTAATGGCTATTTACAAGGATAAACACCTCTCTCCTGAACCTTGGGCAAAAAGAATTCTTCTTAAGTCTTAGTTTCCTCATTTGTGAAATGAAAGGATTGCTCTAGATACCTTTTAAGGTCCCTTTTAAATCTAAGATTCCATAATTCCAAATACTTGACCATTAGTACTGCTAAACATTGTTTATGGCTTTCTTTACTGGAAAATAAACTTGTATTAAAAAAGGAAGGTCAAAGTTCTTCACGTTTACAAAACACCACTTTTTAAACTGGCAGAAATACCTACAAATAGAGTGGTTTGTTTCTGTGTCCTAGAAGAACCTAGGAGAATAGAGTGATTGTCAAGGGCTAAATACAGAAAAGTAAATGAGGTACTTTTATGGATGTGCTTATTTTTTCCTGTCTCCATGAAGACATGCTGTGACTAAATTAGATTTCCAGTGTCTTGCCTCTCCTCAGAAACAGATTCCCCAGGGATTAGGAGGAGATGAAAATGACTAAAACATAAGAAGTTATTGGCCTGTGTGGTTTTGTGTATATTTTAAAGAAAAACACAAAACATTTTATAGGAAATGCACAAATAATGAACAAGTCCCAGTTTACAAAACTGCAAAATTCAAACTGAGTAGCAGGACACTACTTAATTTAATACTTCAAAAGGTCTCTGGCTCAATCACTGTATTACATCTACCCACACAGATCTCAACAATTCCAAGTTTTAGTAGAGGATATTCATGAGTGGCCAAAAAACTCATCAAGTGTTGGTTAACTTGTAAACTTCTCCAAATTTGTTAGGTTAATGTTGAAACACACATAGTCTATCACTGCACCTGTAGAGTCAAGGCCTTTCCAAGTTGGTACAATCTGCCAGGGTTTAAGCTATATCTTTCAGTGACCCCTATGTCCTGATGGGGCATTGATTTTGGAATTTAGTAGTGGGACCAGGGCCTTAATGGTTTAAAAAAATCTTATTTTTCTCTTTTTTAAACCATAAGGAGTCTCCTCATCTCTAAGTCAGTCTATGATTTCTGAAACACTCTGAAATCCATGCGAGAGAGTTGGGATGGGAGAAAAGGCTATAAATATACCTCACTTTACTAAACAGATACCTTCTTTAATAAGGTGACTGTAATATACAGGCTATCCAAAAATCTTAGTGCAGTTTTAATGATTTCAAAAGTATAAAAGCTATAAGACGTACAAAAACATCATTAGAAAGTTTAAATTTCTTTTACACTTAAGTTTTGCAGATTCTAAATATCAGATTTTTAATTTAAACAAGATGGGGCAACCTGCCATGAATCACAGTTTCTAGATGACGCTTTCTCAGACCAGTGGATCAGTAGGAGGTCCTATTGCTCAGCCACCTCAGTCAACTGATCTATCCATCTACCTATCTATCTATCTATCTATCTATCTATCTGCTTGAATATCAGACTATTTCTTGTGGGCTCATGTCAAAACTGTCATACACGTATCAAAACCTCACTCTTTGGATGATCTTAAAGCTAGGATTTTGAATACAAGCCTTTCAGTCATTGAGCAACAGTTGATGAAAATTTATACAAAGTTTGAAAATCAACTAAAGAGATGTTTAAAGCACAAAGTGGTGGTTATATTGAATTTTAACACAAAACATCAATATTTAAAAATTTTAAATAACATCTAATATGCTATTTCTCATAAATTTGTTGCATTTGAAGTTATTAAAGCTTAAAACTGCACTAAAACTAAAACATTGTTTTTGTCTATATACCATATTTTTTTTCTTGACAAATCATAAAAAGATATTCTTTGGAAAAATTTCTAGCCTAAAGATATAATAATATCACATCTAAATGTAAATAATCCTTTTAAATATTCTTCTTCAATACTTACTTTAAGGATCTGTGATTTCATCTGTTCTGGTACTTCCCCTCTATCGATGATCACAACCCCTCAAAAACTTAGCAGATGATGCTTATTCAAAAGCTGAAGTAGTTAAAGAATTCATCAACCATATGGTAAGTCTGAACCTAACCAAATATTAGCTAGGTTTGCCCTTGGACAAAAAGCATACAATCCATCAATGGGTCCTTATTTGAAATCTTGCTAGCTTGGAGTAGGACCTGCTAGAACTTGTACTGCATTGGCATAGGCTTTGGGAAGACAGGGTCATTTCCATGACATGCTGAGGCACTGGATTAGGGCTGTAGCGGGGATTTAAATACACATCCACATAAAAATAAAATTTTTCAGATAAATATTAATAAAATTCAAAAATAAATCATAAAATACAACAGAGAAATAAGTAGGGTTTGGTTATTTTTGTGTTTGGGACAAGAATTTAAAGGTCTAAAGTAAATGAAAAACAGCCTAAAAACATCATCCTCACTGAAAACAACCCACTCAACTGAAAAAATTTTCAGTTCCTATCCACCTCCCTCCCCAGTATTTTATAGTAGATAGCATTCAACTAATTCTCATTGATAACTCAGTGTTTCCAAGCACTTTATTTGGACATTTCTGCCTTTAGAAATGCATACTTGATCTGGGTTGAAGGAAAGAGACACAAAAAATACACCAGAAAGCAGTGATTCAAAATGAACAGATGGAGAGCACATTTACTGGAACACATAAAACTGTAAAGTTAACAAGGTAGTCTACGTATACTGACATTTATGGTTAAGGGAATTTATCCTAATCTGATATTATAATTTAGTTAAAATAATCTTCACATAATACATAGGATATATAAAACATATTTTCCCTAATTTAAGAATTTAAATTCTATATGTTGAGCTTCAATATTAATATTAATCTAAAAGTATTTATTTCTGAAGGACTGACAGCTTTAAATATGTTAAAAGACATTTCTTGATCTAGCAAGACTATAGAGAGAAATTAATTAAATGCAACAAATCATGTATTGAGCAACTAGTATATACCCATGACAGTACAGAGTTCAGTGGGGAATACAGAAGAAATATGATAGTCTCCTTTAAGAAGCTTATCATTTCGTTAAGGAAAAAAGACTTGTGTATAACATGAAACAATGAGGGAACAATATAGTATAGAATCAGGCCTAAAATTAAATATAATCTAGTCCCACAATATAGGTCTCAATGGGTCTCAACACTGTGGGTCCCCCTCCCTCCACACCTTCTCATTCCACCTGTAAGATTCTTGTCCATATCTTTCCATAAATCCTCTATGGAAAAGTGACCTAATGAATGGAACCTTTCCTCTGGTTCTGTTAGTCTTTTGTGTATACAGGGCAACACTCAGGCTGTTTGTTCATCCATTATCCTTCACTATGATACTGTTTTATCTCCTCTTGTGTCCTCAACATTGTCAGATTACACAAGGTCTGTAAATGCTTCGTAAAGTACTCTATGCATGTTATTTATTTACAACACTCCTCAAACACAAGAGACTATAGTGATACAGCAAAGTCTACTTCCATCCTTTGCCCTTTGGTCCCTGGTTCACAGATATATAGCATCCCTTGGGACACAGTGGTATTTAAAAGATCTGCTTTTGTAGTGTTGAACAGCTTGGAATCATAACATGTTTCATACGCATCATAGGCAGTTTCCCTAATGCAATTTAACTTGACCTCTTCCTTCTTATTCGATTATGATTGTCTTTCTCAAGTGCATGTCATCTGTGTGTATGTACGTAAATCTATGACTGGACATATATTTCATATGACACATATGTACACATACATCTGAAGTATAAGTCACATTGTGTGATGTGACCAGGCACACATTTTCTAAGAAATATATGTGCATATGTTTATATTGTGTACATGCATAGGTAAAATTGATTTATATACATACATGTATATATGCATCAATATATGCACGCATCTATACACATACACGTATATAGAAATTCTATCTACCAATTAATATTGGACACCTGCTTTGCAGCTTAGTCTTGGAGAGTTTCCTGGGATAACAAGAGGTTACACAACAAGTATATGTCAGATCTTGAACTTGAATCCTGATTTTCCTGACTTCAGAGTTGGGTCTCTAACCACTAGGGTTACACAGCCAATATGTGTCAGATGTGGGACTTGAATTCAGGTTTTCTGATGTCAAAAGCCAGGCTTCTATCCAAAATGCCTCACCTTCTCTAGATATAGAAATAGATATTCATAGCTATAGTGATATGTATGTCTATACACATACATCGATGGAATCAAACTGACTGCATATTATAAACTGGGAAACATGCATTTTTTTATCCTTTTAGGTTTTCTTGTTTTTGTTTTTTTGGTGTAGGTGGCTCTTTTGAATGACCATGCACTTCACTAAGGTGGTCCCAAAGTGTTCCAGGGATTGATGCTACCAATATAAGGTCATGTACAGACAGGATGAATTAGAAAAATCTTGATATCAATATTCTGTTCTATTCTACCCTATTCTATTAGGACTCTGTGCAACATATATGGCTTGACACTGATGAATACCATCAGTGAGCCTATGTCTGTCTCCCTGTTTTATGCCTCGCTCAATGTTGATCCTATGCAGATTGTTGAACAAAGGTCCAAAGGTCCAAGATCACATCTGTTATACTATTATATGATTTTAATGTGTGGGGGAGACATCTTGCTTTAGGAAATACTTTAAGGCTGCATTTTTTCTACCAAGTCAAATACTTTTCAAAAGTCAACCAACAATAGCCATAATATCATCTTATATTCTCTGCATCTCAGTTGTGTGACTATGAGGATATATTATTTGTTGTAGAAAAGAGTCAGTGAAAGTTTACCTATTCCCATTATCTTAACAAAGGATAACCTGAATGAATGTATAGACCATTCACATAAAGATTTTAGAGAGATGAGAGAGCAGGCATATGTTCAAGTCTTCTCAGGTTTTTTGGGGGGGGTGCAAAAGTATAATCCGTAAGAATCAAGTGAGACAATGAATGTGAACTCACTTTGTAAAGTGTAAAATGCCGTATAAATGTGAGGGAGTAGGAAAAGGAGAAGAAGGAATAGGAGAAGTAGTAATATATGCTCTGGGAGCTTAGGTGTAGAATGACCTTGTTGGCCAGAAATATCCATGTTGAACATAATTCCTGGGGAAGATTCATAGGACTCATAGATAAGGTGAAACATGATGGGCCTAAAAGGATTGGTAAAATTTGGATTGAAATACGTAGATCATCCAGGGGTAGATGGTGGTGAATTCATGAGCAAAGACACAAAAGTGAGTTAGGTGGTGAAAAAGGTATCCAGTATATCACATGATCACAGAACTATGTAACATTAGAGCTAAAAAAGACTTTACCCAGTATAAAATCATATTGTGCCCTTAAGAGGCAACAGCTTTGCTAGGAGCATAATAGGATGCTGCACACCAGAGCTGAATTGCCAAATGAACCTCATTGTTGTAGGACATTAGCTCCACGGTCTTTTAATATCAAGGTTAGGTAAGAGATTAGCTGCTATACAGCAAATATGTCCATCATTTTCACTTATTTATATTTTTTCCTATTCCTTTTACTTCTAATTGAGAGTGAAAGGTTTAGAGAGGAAGCAAGGTTTCCTTTAGCCTTTTTTTTTGTATTATAGACCCCTAAGGCAAGCTGGTGAAACCTAGTCTGGGAATAATGTTTTTAAAATGCTCAAAATAAAATACATAGGATTATAAAGGAAACCAATTATATTGAAACAGTTAACCAATTATATTGAAATAGTTATCAAAATAGTTTTTTAAAAAAAACAAGTTCAGGGACCCTAGGTTAAGGACCCTTTCTCTAAACTGTGTGGTCATTTGGATATATTCAGCAAGGACAAGAACAGTAGTAACTGGAGGTAGAAGACCAAGGAGGCTATTTAGAGTCACTGGAGACTTGAAAAGGACCACAGAAAATTAATGGAGCAGGATGGCATGGGGACTAAATAGTTTCAAAATGTGCGCAAGATGAAAAAAACTGTAGTTGCACTGCAATCTTTTTACCTCTACACAGAAGACAACAGATATTGGTTTATATAACAAAATTCACTTTATAACCAGAAGAAAAAGATGAGATGGAACACTGGGGTTATCAAGCCATATCATATTCAGGTAGGCCTTTTTTTCTAATTCAATTACAAAACTACAGTCCCAATAAATCATAAACTAATTTTATATCCTCTAAAAGGACTCCTATTGACAGGTTGTAAAAAATATCAAGCATCAAACCCAGGTGTTCAGGAGTCTGCTAAATCAAATAAATATGAATAAAAAGAGGGCAGAGAAAAAATAGTATACCTAAGGCCGCCAATTACCTCGACCAACTAGGGAATGACTCTGGATATTGTATTTTCCTGGTAAATACATTTCTCTTCTACTAGATTTCCCCTCTCTAACTGGATCTTTGCCATCAGAACTTAAAGTTAACCTCAACCTTTCAAAGGTTCTAGTCATGGATTGTGATCAGAAAATGATACCCCAAAATCAGTATCTAACAAGGCATGAATGGAGGAGGAGTGGCATATGGGGATGGAAGCTATTTTGCCACTCTGGGGACCTAAATCTATTCTACCACTTTTTTTGATTCCTAAGATACTTGCCTCTCTCCTTTAGTTTGGTGGCTGGAAAAGGGAATGGGAAACCAAGAGGGTAAGACTGATGGTTAGGGCCTGTGGCTAGGATAAGGTGGGGGGTTTAGTGGTTAGGATAGAGGAAAATAGAGAGAAAGACTGTTCTCAAAACACTACTGTTCCTCCCAATTGTTCCCCTACCCTAGTCCTGACCTCATACATTGCTCTTTGGTGTGGGCACAAGTCACAAAAGTACCTACCTAGGCTTTCACCTGGGGTCAAATAAGCAATGGGCACAAATAAAACACTAAACCAAACAGGTTGTGAAATTTTCAGATGACTCTTGAATAGTTTAAAACCTACTGATACAGGACTTGAATTTTAGCATTTGCTTCGGTAAACTCAACTATATGTACAAACTACTGACATGAAAATTAACTGGCTGCAAGGCCTTGAAAATGAAATAATATCCAAATTAGCTATAAACCCTAAATTGACAAAGGACACAATAAGAAGAATTTAGATTCCTAAAACAGCATATGAAAGATTTGACTATATTTATAAGCAGAAAGAATAGTATGGAAGACACATTTAGAGGAATTAGCCTGGGTAAAAGAAGGATACTTTTTTCCCTTTCACATCTACCTATAGCAGCTATTTGAGTTCTTGTCTTATCTTCCTAATAAGATTATGAGTTCTTTTACAGCTGTGTCCCCTTTGTAGCTCTAACATAACACCTTACACAATGCATTGTACTTAGTAGGCACTCAAAAATTATTTGTTGAATGGATAACTAAGGGAAACATCAAACAACTTGACATTCCAAGCAAAAAGCTTAGCTACAGCTATAACACAGTTCTTTGGATTTAAGTCAACTTTTAATTAAGAACTTAGAAAAACAGCAGTATCAAAGTAAAATAAAAGAGGAGGAAGTAAAAAGCACCAAATTATTACTGCTTAAAACAACAGAAAGGGGGCAGCTAGGTGGCACCAGCCCTGGAGTCAGGAGGATCTGAGTTCAAATCCAGCCTCAGACACTTGACACACTTACTAGCTATGTGACCTTGGGCAAGTCACTTAACCCCAATTGCCCTTCCTTCCCAAACCCTCAAAAAAAAAAAAAAAACAACAGAAAAAGGAGTTAGTGAAAGGCAAATGGGAAGATAGTACCTTTTTATTTCAGAATTGTAATAAACCAGTCACTGAATTTTTATCATACTTATTTGCTTCTTTATGTATAAATATAGCACTTTGATCAACACATCATTCCAGACAATCCACAGGGGCAAATATGCAGTTACATGTGACAACTCCTTCCACACATTTAATGAAACATAAAATGGCTGAAGAACAGCAAAAATCTACTTAGTTTAATAGCCTATCCACTTGGAGCCAGCCCAATGTAACAAGAATTTCCTACTTCACCTTAACCTGCCTCTAACCTTTTCACACACAGTCCCTTCTTCATCTCAAAATAAAGACAGGGTAGACTTGTCTGCCACACCATGTTTGCTCTTCTTTGTTGAAATTATTTCTACTCCTATTCCCTATGTATTACATAGTACTTAATATAATCCTCGACACTCAGTAATCTCAATAAATACTTACTGAATGAAAGATTTCAGATATTGCTTTATTTCAGCTTTCCTCCCCTAGAAAAAGAAGTTTCTCTATCAACGCTATGAATTACTTCTTTAAACTTCAATCTTTATTTACCTTAGACCAAGGTCTCTTTCTGATGAGGAAGCTACTACTTTTGATTTATTTGAAGGGGTATGGTCTAGCAATGTAGAACAACAGAATAGTTGGAGTAAACAGGGCAGACTTGATCAGGGAAGGTTATTTAGAGGAATTTAAAGATGCCTCTGGAAGAAGATAACTGACTGATGAGCACAGGTGGTGGGTTTGCATGACTGGAGTGGGGGTCAGGAAGAGAAAAATCACAGGCACAGAGGTGGAGATGAGGAAATGAAAGAAGTAAAATGATGCTGAAAAGGTATAGAGGTCTGACTGATAGGATTGTCTGGAGCAGTCTGGAACTTCTTTTAATTCAAGTGACTAAGCCTTTAAGCACTTACTGTGTGCCGAGCATTTGGGGAGACAAAAAACGATTAGGAAATACAAGGTTTCTGTTCTCATGAAACTTACAGCGTAGTACATATGCCGCAAGTAGCATTTTGCCTAAAGAAGACCTAGAGATTTTACTGGGTAAAACTTCAATGAGCCCACTCACTCCTACCTTGCCACAGGCAGTAAAGAGAGTAGTGAGGAAGTAGAATTATCAGGGGTAAATTCCTTTTTTAAGAAGTTTGTCGATAAACGTAAATAGATGGGAAGGTCTTTCAATGGAGTAGAAGGATAGAAGAAAGAGAGTTTTAGAACTGGAGAAACTTGAACATGTTTCTAGGCAGATGGAAGGTGTATGAGAGGGAAATGGAATCAAGGACTCAAGAAAAGGGATTAGTTTTATAAAGCTAGGGTCGGGATAACTCTTACTCTAAAAAGAGAAAAAAATCAATCATAATATTGAAAAGTTTTGAGGAGGATAAGCAAGTAGTTAAAGGAACTCCCACTGGATAGTGTCAAATCTTAGGGATGAGGAGGTTAGGTCATACCTAGTACATGTGGGAAACAGGTAGTGGGAGCTTGAAAAAAGAAAAAAAAAGCTTGGAACAGTGCCTACAATCCATATGAAGAGTGAGATACATAATTAATAATAACAGGAGTGCTGGGCAGTACTAAACACTGATGAGATCATGTACCTCAAGGTTAGAACAGGATTTGATACATGGAGGAAGCTTCTGGAAATTCTTGGGCAGAGTGAGATGACGAAAGTTGTTAGAGACAGATTGATTATTCAGGTAGCTATGTATAAAATTAATTAAAGAAGGGAGAGATTAGAGACAAGGAAACTAGCTAGGAGGCTTTTGCATTAATTCAGAGTTGAGGTAATGAAGAATTGGCTTATGGTTAATGGCTGTGGAAATTAAAAGAAAAAAGCTAATCCATGAGATAACAAGAAGAATGGTTTAATAATTTAGCTTGTTGATCTTCTAAGCTAACAAAACTAGTCTTTTAAATTAGCATATCCAAATACCAGCAAAGTATTTTTGCTGTATCTAAATAATTGCCTTCATCTTAAAATTCAGGCATTCTACTACTTATAAACAGTTGATATGGACTGCCTCTTTCTGATGGACCTCTGGCCACTTCCACTGTCGAAAGAGGAATCTTATACAATTCTAGCAAAGACCAACCCTGTCCCATCCCCCTACTTTCTCCCACCCTGGTAGCCACTCGGCAGATTGCCTTCTCTTCTGGTTCACGTTTGAAGATGTGGTCATAGCAGTGGCTGCAGTGGTGGCAGTAGTGAAATGAAAAACGGAACAGTATTGGCAGCAGTGCTGTTGAAAAACATGTAAAGGACAGCAGAACCAGGGGCAGGGCTGAGGTGTGACTGGAATTTGGTGCTGGATCAAGGCTGGAATTAGAGGTCAAAAGGAATGGAGGTTGGGAAGGGAAACATGAGAGGGCTGAGTCACAAATGTTATTTCCCAAAAGTCTTCATTTCCACCTTTGCCTGAAAAGGTCCAGATGTTCTGCAAAAAAACCCTTTCTCTTCTTGTTCATGGGTCATGGTTCTGTCCTCTCTGAGGACAGAAGGGCATGTATAGTAATCAATTCAAAAAACATTGATTAATTTAATAAATCCATTTATTAAGTTAATTAGCACATTAATATGATTTGTTAAGGCCTAGTTCTCTATTAAAAAATATATTGAAGTAAATAAGTGCTCAACATAGGCCAATCAAACATGAAAGTGTCCAATCAAATTTCCTATTCTCCTGACTTTCTCTGAGATTCTGAGTTATTCTTTCTGCACTGAGTCTTCTCTTCTATGTGGCTTGATCTGCTTTTACTAGAAACTCATCTAATTTTGACCCAGTTCTTATTTTGATTACTATTAATATCCCTATTTGCTAGCTCATTTTTGAGATTTCTTGGCTCATTCCCCTATCATCAGATTGCCGAAGCTAAGAAGGACTCCAGCTATTATCTCAAAGGCATTAAACTCTCATCCAGAAAAGGGACTGAGAACTGGAAGAGACCATGGCAGGTACCAAGTCCAACCCCCTACATTTTACAGATGAGGAAACTGATACCCAGTGAGGTTAAATGATTTGCCCAAGGTCATGCAGACAGTAAGTGTCTGAAGTGGGATCCAAATTTAGGTCCTTCTAACTCCAAGTCCAGTATTCTATTCGCTATATCACATTGCCTCTCAAAAGGGCTCTGACTAAAGAAATGAGGAGCAGGCAGACTTCAGAAAAACCTGGAAAGACTTATATAAACTGATGCTGAATGAAGGGAGCAGAACCAGGAGAACATTGTACACAGTTACAGCCATGTTGTGCGATGACTAACTTTGATACACTTGGCTCTTCTCAGCAATGCAAGGTTCTAAGACAACTCCAAAAGGCTCATAATGGAAAATGCTGTCCACATACAATGAAAGAATTAGAGTCTGAATGAAGATCAAAACATACTATTTGTCCTCTCTCTTTTTGGTTTTGTTTTGTTTCTTCTTTCTCATGGTTCATTCCATTGATTATAATTCTTCTTTACACCATGATTAATGTGAAAATATGTTTAATATGAATGTATATGTAAAGCATGTATCAGATTCTGTGCTGTCTTGGGGAGTGGTGAGGGGAGAAGAGGGAGAAAATTTAAAACTCAAAAGCTTATGGAACTGAATGTTGTAAACTAAAAATAAATAAATAACTTCTAAAAAGAAGAGAAAAGAAAGGGGGCTGTGATATTTCTCAGTTTGGTCCTGCTTGACCCTTCCACCAGGGTCAATTTTAGCAGTCACCAGAGAAGCCTTCTTACAGTTTCTCCTATCACATAATTCATTGGAGTTCCTGCCCCTGACTCTGAATCAAATTAATTCCCCATTCTAGGGGCCTATCATCACCACAACAAGGGCAGTAGAAGGGTGAGAGAAAGGTAGTAGAGAAATGGAAAATTCCTATTATTAGGACACATATTATTGGCATTCTCAGCTGGAAATGGGGATGCATTTCCACAAACAAACAGTGAGTAGGTAGGTACTATAGAACTATTAGCACTACCTACAGCCCTGCCATAAGGCAGAGAGAGGGTTAGGGCATGGACCTTATGATTTCATCGGTACAATGAACTCCTAGAGGAGGAAACACCCTCTACTAATACAGTTTGGTATCTTCTCTGCAAGTTATTGTCTCAAGAGAGTTGCCTAGGGCATTGAAAAGTGACTTGCCCAAGGTCACAAAGCTAGTGTATGTCAGAGGTTAGACTTGAACCCAAGTATTCCTGGCTCTGAGTCTAGGTCTTTATACTCCATGCCATGCTGCCTCTCATAGTTCATCTACCCTATGCATTAAATGTGCTTTTGCGGGCTGGTGTGGATCTATGTAAATATGGCATGATATGATTAATACAACATTGACACAATGCTTCTGAAGGCTGGTGTTTACATGTAATGTATGTATACACACACAAACATACATACAGATAAGAATTTCATCTACCTGGCCCCATACCACTTGGATTTTGCAGAACGTCAGGACTTTTTTTGGAGCAGAAGTGGAAATGAAGACTTTTGGGAAATAACATTTCTGACTCAGCCTTCTCATGTTCCCCTTCCCAACCTCTATTGCTTTTGACCTCTAATTCCAGCCTTGATTCAGCACCAAATTCCAACCACACCTCAGCCCTGATCCTCGTTTTGCTGTCCTTTTCATGTTTTTCAACAGCACTGCTGCCAATCCTGTTTCCTATTTCCTTTCACTACTGCCGTCACTGCAGCCACTGCCATGACCACATCTACAAACATGAAGCCAGGGAGCTGTACAGCAGACGTAGACAACAAAGGGGAATGGCCTGGCAACTGCGACTAGCAGTAGCATAAGTGAATGGTCTGTGTAGGGTAAAGGGAGATAGTTTGGTAGCCAAAGGACCTGAATTTTCGAATTGTTAACTATTCTGACTAGATTAAGCTCTAATGAATTAGTATATCCTGAGGCCAAATGGAAATAGAATTTAACTGTTATAAATTTTATAAGAAATTCTGGAAACCCTTATACAATTACCTCTAAGCTTCAATGTTTACATTGTGAACATAGGTATTGGAATCTGTGTTTAAGATCCTACGGGCCTAGGACTACCTGTGCTGGTCCTTATTCTCCAAGCTTTCTTTTCCATAAGCAAAGTCTTACAAAAAGATAGAGTATAATGAACTACTACCAATTCTTTTGTACAATAGCATTTTACTTTTTCCTGCAGCTATGCGCAAACTCATATGTCTATTTCAATCATTCTTCTCTATTAGTTCAATCTCTCTTTATCTATGAGGAAGTGAATTTCTTAATTTTATAACCATTCACACACTCCAAATAGCATTTACCCAACACCTCGATAGTTAAATCCAATCAAACTTTGAAATCTCACTCAAGTGTTCTTTACTATATGTTTTTTAAATTATCTTAAATTATAAAAATGTCAATCTTGTCTTCAATTAACTAAAGCACTTCGCAAACTTTAAAGCACTATAAAAATGTTTCCTCCCCCTTCCTCCTTTTTTTCCTCTCCTCCTTCTCCTCATAACATTTAAAAAAGATGCCACAGAATTGGTCTGTCACTGCCCCCACCATCCAACTCCACCCTCATCAATCCTTATATTAATCTTTCCAGTCTTGCTAACACTCTCTACAGTAGTTATTCTGGACTTTCTGTTCCAGCTTTAAACTTCTAGTCTTCCCACATACATCATCTCTTCAGTGGATGACCTTTGCTTCACTCTGAAACTCCTTCTAGTTACACCCCTTTATTGTTCCTTTCAATCTCAAACTACTCATTGAACGTTTCTAAGACCAAGTACTTTGTGCTTCCTCCTCCTCCTTCTTTTGCAATCCCTAAATAAACATCTTCTCCACCATCATCAGAACGCTGAGAGTCTTTCTGCCATGATTATAAGATTATAAAGATCATAGGATTTAGATTTGTAAAATATCTAAAAGATAACCTAATCTAGTATCCTCTTCACTTTAAAAATTAGGTAACCTAGGCCAGGGAAATTAAATGACATAGCCAGAGCCACACACATATTAAATAGAAGAACCTGATTTGACCTCATGTCTTTTGTAATCCAAGGTTCTTTCTACTGCACTGCACGGACCTTTGGCCCTTAAAGGAGAATCCAACAGCTAAAGAAAGGAGGAGGGCATCCTAAATGGGAAACACTATGGTGGCTGCTGGTGAAGTCAGGCTGAGAGATTCCTTCATTGAGGACCTCAAAAAACAAGAGTCCATCTTCCCTCTCTGATTTGGAGAGAAAAATCTGCACAAGCCCTCTGCTCTTACCTCTTTTAACTTCCTCCTTTGCTAAGTACTTCTGTTCTTTTGGTGATATCCCTACTATCACCTCTACATGGATGATTTCCACATCCATACTTCTAGCCTTGACCTATCAGCTAGTCTTCAATACCTTATTTTCAACTACCTACAGCACACTTCGACGTGAATGTTCTCCAAAGTAAACATTTCCAAAACTGAAATTATCTTACCCTTTAAAATCAGTTCCTCTTAACTGTCTCAGTTCTGCCGATGCCACTATTCTTTTGTCCTTGACAACTCCCACTCCCACCACAGCCAGAAACCTTGGAGTCATCTTTAATTCTCAATTATTTGTTCTTTGCTACCATGCCATTTTTTTGTGTGTGACTGGCTAAAAAAAATATCACAGAATATTATAGCTTAAAGTTAGAGGAGAGATTGGCTAGTTTAAACTCTCTCAGTTTAGTGAAAAGGAAACTTTAGTCTAAAAAGGCAGTGATTAGCTTAAGGTCACACATCTTTTTAATGTGAGAGTTAGGACTGGAACCTAGGCCCTGAATCCTAGGCCTACTTTCCTGGATCTTGCTTTTTCTATCACAAAATGCTGCCTCCAGGCATCTTTCCCATACCATACAGATACGAAGCCTACCTTTTGCTCTGGGGTTACAACCTTTGTTTCTGGCACTACGGCCTGACCAGAACTCTCCTTAGGTTCGTTTTGCATGCTGCATACTAAAATAATGTTTTCTATTGTCTTTTCCCAACGGTACATAGTTACATTGTGTGAAGTTGTTCTTACAATATTTCTTTGGTTCACTTTTCTTACAGCTACCCTGATT
The DNA here is from genome assembly GCF_011100635.1 of Trichosurus vulpecula. Lineage (NCBI taxonomy): Eukaryota > Metazoa > Chordata > Mammalia > Diprotodontia > Phalangeridae > Trichosurus > Trichosurus vulpecula. Next base: position 76,797,781 of record NC_050580.1, on the reverse strand, counting down.
GGAGATCCTACAGTTTTCTTTACTCTGTAAATGCCCAGTCAGCATAGACTGTGATGTAGCAAGCACTGTTTCCATGCTAGTATGTTGGCTGTTTTCCAGGACCTTGCTGTTCAAGATCCTGCCTTGTCATTTAAAGTTAAATACGGCTCACGGAGGACTCTGGAAAAATTATTAGAGAAGACACTTGTGATTTCTGTAGCAGGGTTAGCTTTCAGATTCATAAAATTAAGACATTACTTCCATCCTATATTGTTTCATGTTATTCAATTATTTACAAATTCAATTCCTTAATTTTTGCAAATAACCACATTATGATTTTTACTAAATTTTTTACTCTAAAATTATTGAAAAGTAAAATTTAGATTAATAAATTATTGATTTTATAGATTATTCGATCACACTGTGATCAAAGTTCCACTCTGGAAAGGGGACTAAAACTGAGATGTGTCAGTTTTTCAACTTGACAAAGTTGAATTTGCAGTATAAAAGCTATTTACTTGCAAAGATGGAGTTTTAACATATAAAGTCAAACTCTACGTAGAATATAAAATATTATATTCTGAATATTTGTCTTTGCAAATTAATTACCCTTTTACAGTAAAAGATTAGATAATCAGTAATTCACCACAGTAATTCCTTTGCCTTAGTTGGCAGCTTGCCACCTATTTAAGATCTATTTATTACCACAAAGCTAACATTTCCCCAGCTCCAAACCACAAATTTTCATGCACCAGAAACCCCTTGTCCCCTGGACCACCCAAATGATTAAGTCAAGACCAAAGTAGCAAATGCCCAAGGATCTTCTGGCTCAGGCTAGTTCTGGAGGACTCTGGGGAATGTGGTGGTTCCAGGGCTATGATTCAAGTTCCAAAAAGCTCTGATGGTCCTAGGAAACCCTAGTATAGTTAGAATAATTCAGGACACTTCCAAATTAAAAAATCTGATGTCCTAAAGATTCCTTACATATTAATCCTACAACATGTCCCTGAGGTATTTTTCAGTTCTCAACTTTTATCCTTGAAACTGTCTCAGAAATTTTGAATGTTACTATAGATCTGGGAAGCAAAGATAGACAGGGTGTGATAACTTCTGAGCAAGCAAGCATACATGGCCATAAAGAATACAGGAAGCTCCAGTGTCCTCTGGGAAGCCTGTTACTGCACAAAGAGAATTTCATCAGTATTATTCTGGGTTGATGTTATTCTCCCATACAATGATGTGGGTACTCCCTCAACTGGTGGAGAACAGACCCCTATGCCTCTCACCCTGTATTTTTCTCATCTGTGGCTTTTTATAAATTCTCTGAAGAGGATGTGCTCAACATAATGGTGGCCTTTGTCTGGTTCTTCTGACATTTCAGGAAGTCAGTGCAGCCCTCAGGCTGTCCATTTCATATCCCTCATTCTCTTAAATGACTGACACCTTCCCCCGTACCTTCTTTTCCAATCTTAAACATTCTCAGTGGCATATTTTACACCATTTTTCCAATACATGTAGTTATTGGCATCATGCAGCAGACAGCTTACAACCAATGCCCTTTACCACTTGCAATGTTGAGTCTTATGAAATTGTAATGTTTCATGGTTCATAGCATTACTAGAGCACTAGTTTTAAAATATGAATTTTTGAAACAGGAAGCAGTTTGAAATCACTGGAAGCAGAGGACGGCTTCCCTAATGCCAACTCAGCTCACTCTATTCCTCCAATTCAACTCTGGGTCCAGCTAATTAATTGTTCATCTGCAGCGTCTCTCCTTCAATCTCTCCCTCAGTCTCACTACTCCTTAAATCTATTCTTCTTCCTCATGATCTCCAGAGCCTCCATCCCCGTGCATTCTCCTAGTCTATCACTGCTGTCTTGACTTCACTTCTTTCCCTTGACCGTCTGGTCTTGACTCTACAGCTGACCAATCCAACCAGACAGTATCAGCTACCCTTGAATCCTTTGATCCTTCATCTTGTCTGGACAATAGAATGTGTGAGGCATGTCTTGTCACATGCCAACCCTAGGTTATCCCCACCATCTGTGTTCTATGCTCCTACATACACGATGCTGAATGCTGCTAAAAGGAAGAAAACAAGCATTATTAAACACCTAGTGTGCTTTGTACTAATCATTATCTCACTAATATTAGCACTTCATGCTAATATCATCTCACAATAACCTAGCAGGTAGGTGTCATTATTATCCATATTTTACAGCTGAGGAAACTGAAGCAGACAGAGGTTAGGTGAACTGTCCAAGGTCACAAAGCTATAAGGGTCTGAGTCGGCATTTGAACTCAGGATTTCCTGACTCCAGGCCCTGTGGTCTCTCTACTGTACCAATTAGCTGTTAGAGAAAGTTATGCAACTCTGACAACTGGATTCACCACAAAGTGTTATTTAATCTCTAATGGAAACTTCACTCAGGTCTCCCGGACTCCAGGCTCAGCACTGTATACACTGTGCCACCACTGCACTCTCTCTTTACCTCTCACAGTACACTCAAAGCACAGCTCAGGTGCCCACCTACTACAGAATTTTCCTGGTACCCTCAATTGTCAGGGTTCTCCATTAAAATTACTTTGTATTTTTTATCTATGAATAAGAGAAATACAAATTAAAACAACTCTGAGTTTTTATCTCATAGCCATTGGATTAGCAAAGATAAAAAAGATCAAATTGCAAATAGTGGAGAGACTATGGGAAGTTAGAACACTAATGCCCTGTTGCTGGAGCTATGAATTGGTCCAAATATTCTGGTAAATGATTTGGAACTACAGAATGATACTAGAAAAATGATACTAGAAAAACTAAGCTATACACACCATTTGACTCAGGGATCCCACCAGTAAACTTATATCCCAAGAAGGTGAAAAACAAAGTTAAAGGTTCCTTATACAAAAAAAATATTTATAGCACCACTTTTGCACAGTGGATAGGGAACTGACCTTGAAGTGGGGAAGAACCTGTTTTAAGTCCCACTGGGGAAGTCACTTAACTTTTCAGTGCCCCAGGCAGAAATCCAAGGCTAAAATTACAGAACAGTTGCAGAACCGGACTAGATCGAGTTTCTTCACCAGAGGTTCCCTACACAAATGTTATTGGGGGAGGTGGGTACTGGAAGTAAAGTGGGTGCCCATCAGTTACGGAAGTGGACAAACAAGGGGTACCATACAAACAATGAATGTAAAGAATTCAGAGACACTTAGAAAGATTATTAAAGAATTACATAAACTGAATTAGGAAAATTACTTGAACATGATCAGATCAGGGATCAGATCATGCAGCCCCAATCTTGATTTCAGAAGACTGACAATGAAGCATGTCTCTCTTCCCTTGAGAAAGAGGTGGTGGGCTACAGTGAAGAATGAGGCATGCACAACGCATTGGTTAATTTTCCTTAGTTACACTTTGTTACAAGAAAGGATTCTATGGGTGCAAGGGACCATTAGAAAATCACAGCAAGTTTTTTTTTAAAAAAGTGTAATTTTTTATCTTCTAAAGAAGAACAAATTTATCTGTATAAATGTCATACCCCTGTGGCAACAGGCAATAATCCTAACCTGCTTCGTGATACAAAAGTACATCTAGTTAACAGTCATAACTTCTTGATGTTATATAACGATGAATTATAGAAGAATCAAAATTGCAAAGGGATGGAAAGACATAAGTAGGGTGTAGCAGATTACTACTGCACATAAGAAGTGGCAAAAATGTAAGCACCTTGAAGATGGGGATAATTTAATTTTGTCTTAGTATTTTCAGTGCCTAACAGTGTCTTGAACTGTTTCAATTGTATTGTTTAATGTATATTAGAACTATCTTAATAGGCTGCCTGCCCATGTTGTTTTCCATTCCTGGATTCCTCTGACCCATCTATTTGTTTAGGAGACTCTAAGACCTGAATTATTATGCTTAACTAGAAAATGCTAGTTTCTATTAATGTTCCCTTCCTTCTTTAACTGTGCATTGCTACTGATTTCTCACCATGTAGACGACATGTATTCTTCAACCATTTACATGTGGATGACTAGGTCTTACTCTTTCAAGTAGATTTTCATCTCATAAAAGGAGTCCTTCAAGTGTTCCAGGATTAATGTAATCTACAATCTATAAACAAAGAGCATATGGAGAAACTCAATAGCTATAGGAAACCTGTCTTCTATTTGGAGTTGGCCTCAAAGTGCCTCCATGACACTTGTAAACACTTTTGGCAAGCACATAGCTTCCAAACATTAAGAGACATATTCACCAAAGGGTTCATATCATTAATTATAATAATGCGTAAGTAATTTGTTTTGATTATTGCCTAGCTTATTTAATTGGTATAGTATCTCACAGTAACTTTTGTTGTTGATGTTCATTCATTTAGCTGTGTCCAACTCTTTGTGACTCCATGGACCATAGCACACCAGGCCCTTCTATACTTCTCTTGAAGTTTGTCCAAGCTCATGTTCATTGCTTCATGACACTATCTATCCATCTCATCCTCTTCTGTCCCCTTCTCCTTTTGCCTTAAATATTTCCCAACATCAAGGTCTTTTCCAATGAGTCCTGTCTTAAGTATTTAAATTTCAGTTTCAGTATTTGACCTTCCAGTGAATAGTCTGAGTTAATTTCTTTAAGTATTGACTGATTCGATCTCCTAGTTGTCTAAGACTCTCAAAAGTCTTCTCCAGCATAACAATTTGAAAGCCTCAATTCTGTGGGGCTCAGCTTTCCTTACAATCCAACTCTCACAGTCACACATTTCTACTGGAAAAACCATAGTTTTGGCTATGTGGACCTTTGTTGGCAAGGTGATGCCTCTGCTTTTTAGCATAGAGTCCAGATTTGCTATAGCTTTTCTTCCAAGAAACAAACGTTTCTTAATTTCATGGCTACAGTCACCATCTGCAGTGATCTTTGAGCCCCAGAATAGAATCGGACACTGCTTCCATTTCTTCTCCCTCTATTTCCTAGGAAGGAATGGGACCAATTGTAATGATCTTAATTTTTTTAATGTTAAGCTTGAAGCCAGTGTTTAACACTCTCCTCTTCCACTCAATCAGGGCAGCATCTAGACTTAAACATTCATCTTTAAGCAGTTTCCCAGAGGTCCCTGGAGTTTTATGGTCCTCCTGTGGCTGCCCAAAGCATGGATGCTTTCTCAGAAGTTGAATTCGGGCTGTTGCATTCTTTCCCAAATCCAAGGTACAGTTTTACATCTGAGGAAGACCTGGGAGAGCTGCTCTAGGAGTGATACCATTTGGAGTATTTTTTAAGGCAGATTATATGGAATGAGTTAGGTTTCCTTAGGGCCCTTCAGTGGTAATTAGAATTTAGGAAGCAGCTGTGGTGTAACAGAAATGCAATAGACTGACAATCAGGAAATCTATGTTCTTTTCCCCAGCTCTGCCTGCCACTAACTAGCTCTGTGGCCCTCGATAAATCACTCATTTTCCTCCTATAGTCCCTTCCATCTCTGAAGTCCTATGAAACTATTCTATAAAATCATGTGGGAAACCTAGAACTACAACATTCTCTTGAGTTTCTTCATGTTACCTCAAAGCAACATGAACCTGGAGAAGACAGTATGAAGTTGCTGATTTTATCTTGTCAACTGGTTAGTTGGTTTAATGACATATTTGCTTGTGTATTCCAAATACAGTCTATAAGAGTTTAGAAAAAATTGTCTTGAAAATGGTTTCTTTCCATTTTGAAAGTCCCTCACACTAAGATATTTGTGAAGTGCCTTCCAGGTGTTTATCACTCTTCCTTTTTAGGGGAGTAACTGTCAAAAGTGTGGTCCAGGACATTAGCAAGAACATTTAAGGCAGTTCACAGCTGGATTTTTTGGTGGTATACATGTTTATCAGTTTAATAAGTATATATATGGAATGCCTTCTATGTGTTAGTAGACCAATGTAGGCTTTAAAGAGTTTATTTCACTGCAAGAACTAGTTAAAAATACAATTTACAATACAGCCATCCTTATACCTTTTTTCTAACATGGTAACTGTTTAAGAATACTCAAAAAGCACTTTTTGTTTTACTTGTTTAGCAGCATAAGGGCATTTGAGATCTTTAGACAGGTTAGATGGTAGTACATTAAGTTAATCCATCTGGACAAGGTGCCAAAGATGGCAATAAGCTGAAGCTAGAATCAAGTAGGAGGAGATAACACTGGATCACACTAAAGAAAATGCACACTGCTTTCAGTAATCCTAAATGGCTCCTTGCTGCAAAAATCCAACTCTCTTAGGACCATTAACTCTCTGGTATTATCTGATTATAACAATACCACACTCTAATAAAAATATAAATCGCAAAGAATGAAAAGATGTTTAATGGGTTTAAGCAGGCTATAGTATATTACCAGCATTGCACATAAACGGTGGCAAGAATAACAAAAGTTATCACAAAGGACACGTGTGACTTGATAAAGAAGTGAGCTAGTTATGGAGCAAGAAAGAAAGACAATGAGATATACCAAGTACTACACTGGGAAAGATTTCCACACACTGAATCAATCCTTTATGAAAGATTAATGGAAAAACAAGGACAAGAGTTTTTCTTGTATAGTTCTTCTGTATATTCTTGTCACCTCTTCTTAATCTCTTCCACTTCTGTTAGTCCCTATCATTTTTGTCCTTTATCATACCCTTTATACATGAAACATTCCCATGATATCTCTAATTTTCTTGAAGCGATCTCTTGTCTTTCCCACTCTATTGTTTTCTTCTATTTCTTTGCAATGTTCATTTAAGAAATCTTCTCATCTCTCCTTAACAATAAGGCTAGTAGAGGTGATGGAATTCCAGCTGAGCTATTTAAAATCCTAAAAGATGATGCTGTTAAAAGTGCTGCACTCAATAGGCTAACAAATTTGGAAAACTCAACAGTGGCCACTGGATTGGAAAAGATCAGCTTACATCTCCATCCTAAAGAAGAATAATGCCAAAGAATGTTCAAATTATCAAACAACTGCCCTCATTTCATATGCCAACAAGGTTATGCTTCAGATCCTAAAAGCAGCCATATGGGAACTGAAAATTACCAGAAGAGCAGGCTGGTTTTAGAAGAGATAGAAGAACTAGAGACCAAATTGCCAACATTCACTGGATTATAGAGAAAGCAAGGGAGTTCCAGAAAAACTACTTCTACTTCATTGACTACACTAAAGCCTTTGAATGTATGGATCACAAAAAAATGTGGCAAGTCCTCAAAGAGTTGGGAGTACCAGATCATCTTACCTGTCTCCTGAAGAACCTGTATGCAGGCCAAGAAACAACAGTTAGAACTGATCGTGGAACAACCAATTGGTTTAAGATTGGAAAAGGAGTACGACCAGGCTGTATATTGTCACCTCATTTATTTAACTTATATGCAGAGTACATCATGTAAAATGTTGGGCTAGATGAATCAAAAGTCAGAATTAAGGTTGCCAAGATAATATTAACAATCTCAGATATGCAGATGATATTACTCTGACGGCAGAAAATGAAGAGGAATTAGGAAGCCTATTGATGAGGGTGGGAAAAAAGTGTAAAAGCTGGCTTGAAGCTTAATATTAAAAAAGTTGAGATCCTGGCAACTGATCCCATTACTTCCTAGCAAACAGAGGGAGAAGAAATGGAAACAGTGTCAGATTCTTTCAAGTGAACAAATGAACAACAACAAATAACAAAAGATGAGAATCACAAAGAAACTATGCAGAGGTTGTGATCTGCACCAGCAGAGGGAGTAAATCTACATCCATGAGATTACAAATCCATCTTAACATCCCCACCAGGTCTTTGACCCTGGGAAATGGTCTATGGATAGGAAAAACTAAAATCCTTGAGATTTTTACATCTTCAAAGCAGATCTATGAAGGAATTAGCAGTAGTCTTCATGCTGCCCCAACACAGAAGAGTAGAGATGAGAACAGAGGTTGCTCATTCCTAGACAACATACAGAGGAAATCATTGACTCATTCCACCAGGTTCTTTTCTAAGCACCCTCCCCAAGTAAGAAAAGACAGGTGAGAGAAATAAATACCAAACTCACGAGCATTTCAAGTTGAAGGCTGCTAAAGAAAAAAAATAGTAGGTAGCAAAACAAAGACAACATGCTTTCTCAACTAGCAAGTAAGTCCCTTCTTAGAATCCCTTCCTTTCAACACAGGGCGAGGATTCATGAGAAGAAATCAGTCTCTAACCCTCAGCAGACAGAAGTTAAGCAGGTCTGTGAGATTAACCCTTTGGCTCCTAAGTAGCTAGTTTCTTGCTTCAAGTGGTCATCGTACTCTCAGGATAATAACTACATATAGACAAATATATTTACAATTCTACAAATAATCTTTCAGTGCCCTAAATCCTCAGAAATTTTTGGAGTATTTCCCTTTGACTTAACATAAGAAAATATTAAAAGATGAGCCAGTGAGGTATGGTGGGCAAAGTATGGCATTCCTAGAGTCAAACACTACATTTTCCATCTGCTTTTTACCTGTACAACTTTGGGCAAATTCTTTCACCATTCTGGGCCTCAGTTTCCTTATCTGGAAAATAAGGGAATTGGACTTGATAACCTCTAAGGTTCTTTCTAGATATAATTCTGTGATCTGTAATTTCATAAATATAGAGAACTCCCAGGTTGGTACTTCCCTCAACTAAAGCAGATTACAATTAGTCTATGATTTAGTGGGTAAATCCTAGGGAGTTGCAAGAGACAAACAAGCTAATTCACTTGTCTAGGGTCACGATGTGGCGACTAAATTAATTTAGAGTAATAAATGGATTCAAACTTCATCTCCTGATTTGCAGGATCCATTCTACGGACTATCTCTATGGATGGAACTACCTTATAATGTAATTTTGGTGTGTTTTAATAACTTTTGAACCCCTTTGGATGGGGTCCAAGAGCAATCATTTTATTCTGTTTCACAGTTTCAGAGTAAGATTCCAAATAACCTAGCTTCCTCTTTAACTAATTAACAGAAACATAACAATGCACGGTTAAATACTAAAGTAAATAGGTACTGGGAATAGAAAAATAAAACATTTGCTCAGCATGTACTAAAAACTCCTGACAGATTGTGACTTTGTTCCTCTTCAAACTGCAATGGGCCATCTACGTTACCTGATCCTAAAGGGTGATGTCTTCATTCCTCTCCAGGCTCTGACTTTCTCTACCACTCTACGCCTCCTTCTCACACTACAGGTATACTCTGGCCCTGTGGCCCCTTTTGACTGCTTGGTTCCTCCCAGAACCTCCATTTTAAGGACAGTGCCCAGGCCAGTCATGTCTTCATTCCTCTCCAGATTCTACTGCCGATTCTCCACACTTTGCCTACCATGGCCCCATCTAGTTTGCCTCTGCTCCACCTCAGCTTCTTTTTATATGCTGTCTTCCCCCCAATAAAATATAAGCTCCTTGACGGCAAGTACCATCTGTCTTTCTTTTGCTTCTCTCTGTATCCTCAGAAGGCTTGGAATAGGAATACAAATATTTTATTAAGCATACATAGTAAGCACTTAATGCTTGCTGACTTGACTCAAGTAGATGATGATTTTCAAGTAATTAGTTATAGGCAAGTTTTCTCACTCATCACCACTTCATCTCAAAAAGAAAATATTTTTAAACAGAATTTTGCTTCCATACATTTCCAGAGCACTGTTGCTCTATGATAACTGGTATGTGGCTGAAGTTCTGAGGAGATTCAAATGCAAACTAATTCTTTTTTATTATTTTATTTTTTTCACAACTGACAATAGCAATCTAACTTTTCATTCATAGTTACAGATTGTATTGCTATATATATATATATATGTATATATATGTACCATAGATTATTGCTTAAATATGCCTATTTATATGCGAATTCTACTTACATGAGCTTAATTTATCCTAATAAAATTAGCCTTGTTTTTCTTCAATTCAATCTTGTAATTTACAACATTTTGCATTTAGCTCCTGAAAGGCTGGAAACTGTCATGAGGCAGGAAAAATTTGGAGGCTGACCTGTACATAAAAGAGGTTTTCTCATTATAAACACAGGGTGGTTATTTTTAAAACTAACGTATTTTCTCACATAAACAAATTCCCTCACACCAAGAATATTCCAGGAAGTTTGTATACTATTATTAAGCAACTATGTAACTCTATAATCTTAATTCAAATAAAGGCTACACGTTGTCCTGAATTAGATTATAACAGGCTGACTTTTTTTCTGTCAAGGTAAAAGAATCATTTATTTAATTGTTCTTCTCTCTTATCCCGTAAATGTCTTTATCCCTTTTTATAACATGTTTCTAAAATACTGTTTAAGAGTTCTGATCTTTCACTTGTTTATTTCACAAAATAATTCTGGCTCAAATTTTCAAATAATTAGGAACCTCCATAGGCTCGGAGGTTTTAAAGCTGGAAGTAACTACACAGGTCATCTAATCCAAACTCAGTTTATAGATGAGGAATCAATTTCAAGTGGAAGAGATCTCAGAGGTTAGCTAGCCATAAAATCATAGCTGAAGCATTAGAAGGAGCCTTAAAGATCATCTAATCCAACCCCTTCATTTTACAGATGAGGAAACCAAGGCGCAGGGAGATTAAATGATTTGTTAAAGGTCACAAAGTTAAGTTTCGGAGGTGAACTTTAAATCCAGGTCCTTTTTCCACTGTACCACACTAGTCAAATCCATCCCTGGGCAAGAATCCCCTAAACAACATCCTCCAGTAAATCGGAACAAGGGCTGGATTTGGAGTCAGAAGATGCAGTTTCAAATTCTGGCTCCAGTTCTGGGACTCTGAGTGCTGAGTCCCTCATCTTTAAAATGAGGATAGTAGCATTCACATTCTGTACATATAGAATGACTGTCATATAACACTTTTGCCAAGTGTTCTGCATAATCTGACATAACTGCTCTCTATGACAATCTACTGAGATAAGAACTGCTATAGGTATTACAATTTCTATTTTGCAGATGAGGAAATTGAGGCTCAAGAAAATATTCCCTAGGTTGTTGTGAGGAAAGTGCTTGGCAAACTTTAAAGATATATATATACATATATATATATATATATATATATATATATATATATATATATATATATATATATATATGTGTGTGTGTGTGTGTGTGTGTGTGTGTGTGTGTATACATATATATGTGTGTGTGTGTATATATATATATATATATATATATATATATATATATATATATATATATATATATATATATATACACACACATACATTATTCCTGCTAAGTGATTGTGTAGCCCTGCACTTGAAGACCTCCAGGGGTCTTTAAAAGAAGTGTTTCTTTATATTCAAAAGAAGCTTGCCTCTAACGTCTATCTTCTATTTCTTTCCTCTCAGGAAAACTCAAACAAGTTGAATCATTCTTTAGCAATGAGCCATTTTGTAAGGTCATCAATGATTCTGAACGTGGAAGGCGATTTATGTCTATGCATCTTGGGATACAGGGTTTTTGGTGAGTGAACAAGAAACCTTTGGTAGAGGCTGGTTCCCCGATGTAATGAATGTAAAAAGATTAGTGGATTTTGAATCAGAAGGATGATTTTTAACGGTGCATTACTATCCTGTGAAGTCATTTATTAAACTTCTCTAGATCTCTATCCTCATTCGTAAAATAAGGGGTTCTTCACCTGGGGTCCAAGAACTCGTATTTTTAAATATTTTTATAAACTGTACTTCGATATAATTGGCTTCCTTTGTAATCCTATGCATTGTATTTTGTGCATTTAAAAACGTTGGGAGAGGGGGTCCAAAGGCCTCACCTGAGTTAAGGGGTTCGCGACACACAAAAAAGTTTACTGGTCTACGGTATCTTTCCAAACCAAATCCATGATTCCATCCAAGGATCCTGGGCCCTGGAAGCACCTAAGGCTCTCCTAAGAGTCAACTCTGTTACTGAGCGCAACGAATGAATGAACGAATGAATGGATGATGGATGGATGGATGGGAGTGAGTGAATGATGCATACACGGTGGAGGGGCCAGCCCTGCCCTCAGCGAGCTCACATTTTGGGACCGACTGCGTCGCGTTTATTCCGCGCAGGCCGGCGCCCCGGGCTCCACTCCTCTTCTACTCAGCCCAGATTTGGCCGCCGAGCCAAAGACCCCAGCAGGCGCCTCCGCCAGAGGGCAGCCTCCTAGCTGGGACCGCACCCGCCTCTCTCCTTCCCCTCCCCCCGCCCCTCCCAGCCCCATCCTGCCCCAGCCCAGAGCGCGCACGCGCACCTCCCCCTCTATCCAAACCCCTCCCCCCCCACCACTCCCCGCCGCCCTCAGGCCCGGCCTGTCCCGGGGCTTCCCGCCCACTCGTAAGGGGGTCCACATCCCGGCCAGAAGGAAGGGCGATGCTCGGCCGCTGCCGGCCCGGGGCTCTCTCGCTCTCACCGGCAGGTGGCGGTGGACGTTCCCGGAGAGTCTGGGGCGGCTGCGGCCTACCAGACCAGCTCCCTCAGCGTCCGAGCCAGAGCCGTCACCACCTGAGCCGGGACCGCGCCTCGCGGGCGCGCGCGGGCGCGTTCTGACGCCGGCCGCGAGCCTCTGGCTCCGGACCAACCAGGCTTGGGGGAGGAGCAGGGGCGGGGCAAGGGCGCCGTGACGTCACGGGAGGGGTCCCGCCCTCAATAGCAAAGTTCTTTACCTCTACTTGAGCTGGTTATGGTCAGTCAGTGACCCATGATCACACAGATGGTTTCTAAGCCTATAAAATAATATTCAATTAATCGACTAGCATTTATGAAGTGCCTACTATGCGCCAAGCTCTGCACTCATCACTAAGGGTACCTAGAAAGGCAAAAGGCAGTCCCTGCCCTCCACAAGCTCGCAATCTAACTGGGAGAGCCGACATGAAAACAATTATGTGAAAACAAGATAAACCCTGGGTTATAATTATCCCCATTTTACAGAAAATACGAGTAGTGACCATTACCAGTGTTCACATGGCACTTTAAGGTTTGCAACGCGATTTAAACACAAGCAGGCTGGGGGTGTGGACGCTGAGCTCATTGGTCAGTCCCATTCTTTAGGCTAAACTGCCTTCTCACGGTACCCACAGCAAGTTACTAAAAGAAGAGTCAGGCTTGGGGAGGGGGTTTGGAATCAAAAAGCTCGGAGGCATGAGAGTCTTGGTCCTCCTACTTACCTCAGTTTCCTCACCTGTAAAATGAGGTTGGAAGACTTTGAGCTGGGAGGGACCCTCAATTGCAGAGAAGAAAAGTGGGAGAGGTCAGGTCCTCTCCAGACCCTTCCATCATCTCAGAGTGATTTTTCAGAGAACATTCCTAGAGCACAATGTATTGTATTTTATATACTCACCTGTAAAATGGGGATAATAATAACATCAACTTCCCAGGATTGCTGTAAGGATCAAATAAGATACTTGTAAAGCTTCTTTGCATACCCTAAAGCATTAAATAAATATTAGCTATTATTATATTTGACTAATCCAGGTCATAGTGATTTATTTTCTGAATGAATCTGTAATCTTGAAAAGTTTTTTATTTAAAATTTTTATATCAATATCCATTAATGAAATTGGTCTATAATTCTCTTTCATTGCTTTATCTCTCTCTGGTTTGGTGTCAGGGCCATATTTGTCTCATAAAAGGAGTTTATTTCCAGGTTGTTTTTTTTACATGCAAGATTTATTATTAGGCATTTATTACTGTGCCCTTGCATTGACACCCATCTTTAATGTACATATACCATCTGCCATTATCTGAGCTTCCTGAAGGTTAACTTTGACTAATCTTATACATTTTTGTATACATAGTAGAAGTTCAGCAAGTGTTTGTCCTTAATGATGCTAGTGTGGTAAGCTGATTTCTAGATTTAGACCAGCTTCCAATCCTACAGCGATAGACCTGGAAGGAAATTTAAAGACCACCTTTTACAGATGATGAAACTGAAAACTAGAAGACTAGAAAGACTTCCTGTAACCATGCTGGCTAGTGACTGAGCCACGATGAAAACCCAAGTAGGCTGACACTGCTTCTATCTGTGCCTGTTTTATCTCTGCTATTCTAGCGTTCCGAAAATGTAGCAAAAATAATATTAATGAAGATATTGATTTTAGCTAAGTCAACAAGCTTTTATTAAGTGTTTACTATGTGCCAGGCACTGTGTTTCCATCCTTTAGATGAAAGAATACAAGATGTAGGGGTGTCAGATCTTGAGACTAGTGGAGAACCAGGGTGGTACCATGGAAAGAACGCTGGATTGGAAGTTAGAGAACCTGGGTACATATCCTGGCTCTGTCACTTGCTACCTGTGTGACATTAAGGCTAGTCGCTTAAATTTTCTAGGTCTTTGCATAAAATGAAGGAGGTGGATTTTAGGGCCTTCAAAGTCTCTTCAGGATCTAAATCTGTGCTCCTATGAGGAAGAAATATACTTCTCCCCGCAATAGGGAGGGTCATTGACTACAGATGCTGAGTTATATGATGTTAACTGTGATCAATCCGGTGGTCTCTTTTGCTTCTTTGTTACAAGGGAGGGGTCTATATCATGGGGAAGTGACAGTGATGTTTTAAAAATCCCAGGAAGTATCACTAAAACTTTTTTTTTAAATAACAGATTTTTTTTTAAACAGAGTCTCATGTTTGAAAAATAAGTTAGAAGTTAATCCTCCTGAACCTCATTGAATCTGATGAGTAGCCCGCTGATTGAGCCTAGTTCTATATGCTTCATTGGTGTGCCTAGAGCATGGTACCTTATACATCCAGACCTTTTCCCACAAGCAGGATGAAAAGTTACCACACACAAAACACCTGAAACCTGTGCTTGACACTGAAAACCTGTGTCACAACTCATAGCCCTTTCTAAAAAAGGCCGCTTGTATTATAGAGTCAAAAGGCTGGTAGAGAGACCTTTCAAGGTGTATTAGATTACCAGAGAACCCCAAATATCTCAACAAGCCACCTGAAGACTTCCACCACTGGCACAATTCAATGCTCTCCACAATTCACTATTCATTCATTCAGCTGTTCCTGTTCGCCCACCCTCCCCCCGCCCCTTAAAATTCCCAGGCCTCTTTTTCTAATCTCTGCTTTGACACTCCACACCCACCCACCCCAGTACTTTTTATTATTCTTGTATTCATTCATGCTGTATTCCACACACACCCCCAACTTACACACCTTGAGGGTACAGATTTTTATCTTGTCTGGCACTTAATACAAATTTATTGAATTAAATTGATTAATTCAATATATTAAGCACCTACCATACACAATGTACTATTTAAGGTCCTGTAGAACAAGACTTAAGATGTGTCAGATAGTCTCTGACTATCCCCTGGAGTATTGGTCAATGTAAGTTTGTAAGACACCATGTTTGTTTCGGAGATGTCTGTGGATAGTGCCTTAGAGCAGAGGGGTAATTGGGGTGGGGTGTCTGCAATGCTCCTCCTGGTGTCCACTTTCAGGCCACATATCCCCTTATCCAACACGCTTTTTCTCCTTCCCTCCTTCTTGACTGGTCGAGGCTTTGAATGAAATTTCAGAACCCTAGAGACGTTGGGTATTGGGCCGAGAGTTTTTGCCTAGATAATTTTAGGCATGTCAATGAATTTATGTCCCAGTTCATGGGAGCAGTATAATAAATTGACTGAACTATACCCTAAAGGCTTGAAAGAATTCTTGGACCTCTTCCTCACAGTAACAACTGTTCCCCCAGGAAGTCAATTAGTCTGAAGCAGGAACTAGGTTAGAGAAGGTCACTCAGGGCATGAGTAGCAGAAGCAATGATAAAACTGAGGGGGTGGAGAAGGAAGATTAAGAGATAAATAAAGAGCCATAGAGAACCAACCGAAAGTTACTTTTCCATATTGAGAATCACATGTTTTTGGGTCCCTGAGAGCAAGAACCCCTCTTGCAAGAAAATCTCCTCTCAATATTTCAGTCATATAATAGGTCTCATCCTTAAAATTTGGCCCTTCACAAATTAGCAAAAGGGCTCTCACCGACAGGAATTTTAGATCCATTGACATGGATCCATGAACAAAGAATTTAAGGGTTCTTTGTTGTTTATTTTTTTTAAAGAACATTGGACCACCATGAATCAGGAGACCTGAGAACTGGTCCTAACTCTGCCATTTAATAACTGTATGAACTTGGGGAAGTGACTAATACTGAGTTTCTTTGTCAGTAAAATAGGAGAACAAGGCAAGACTAGATAATTGCTTACTCAAACGTTCTATGATCTAGGAACTCTGTTTCAGGCTCTGGACTATATTGTTGGTTACCACTTGGCAAATCTCTTTCCTTTGAGCACCTCAATGTCTCCCATAGGATCATAGGATTTAGGACTGAAAAGGACCTTAGAGGTCATCTAATCCAGTAGTATTCAAAATGTGATCTGGGGACCCCTGGGGGTCTCTGAGAGCCTTTTAGAGGATCTATGAGATAATAATAATACTAAGAAATTTTAATTCTTAATATGGTAAATGTCAACAGATATAACCTACATCAACAAAAGCTTTTTGGGGTTCTCAAGTTTTAAGAATGTAAATAAAGGAGTCCCGAGGCCAAAAAATTTGAGAACCACTGATATAATCCAATGCCCTTATTTTATGGGGAGAAGACCTGAGGCCTAGAGGGATGAGGTTACTTGTTCATGGTCAAACAGCTTGTTGGTGAGAATTTAGAAAATCAGAATAAGATTGACATTCCAAGGAAAAGCTAACAGGTAGAGATCCCAGTGCAAATGTGATATAGTTCAGTTAACAAGGCTTGCAGGTGGTTCTGTCAGCAACATCTGTCATTCCTTCATCCAGAATATTACTGAATTCCTTCCAAAGCGATAAACCTCCCTCCCCTCTCTCCCAGACTCTGGACAATGTCACTTAGGAGCCATTACCTCAGGCAGGGAGCTGGCAACTTTACATGAATGCATAACCAGACTGGATTAGCTTCCAATTCAAGAGATAGGTGGTTTGTGCTTGAGGGGGAAGCTTTCCCACTGCTTTGGGGAAAACAAGGAACTATAAATCTGCCTCCAGTTCTTCAGATTTCTGGTAAAAAGATGTCTCTGACTTGTTTATACTTGTAAGAGTTTTATATGCCAGAGGTAGCAGGGGACACATTTGCAGCTATTTCTTTCATTGCCAAAGTAATTGCTTTGCAGCAAGTCAGGTGCTTCTTTATACAGGAAGTTTCCATACATTGGTATGTCTAGTACCAAACAAAGGTCCTGGCTAATTCTGGAAAGACAGAGAATAGACTCCATCCATTCTAATGGCCCTTCCTTAGAAATCTTTCCAATGGACTAGAGGTGTTGCATAAAACCTAATAGTCAGTTAGTCAGTGGTCAACTAACCTCCCATGAGATACTTCCCCAAAGCAGTAAGAGTCACTTCCTCAGAAGATAACCTGTGCCCTCTTTCCCACTCTGCTTCATGATCTGTCTTTTCCTTGAGATTGTACTATCCTGGGAGTCCCGATAGTCATAAAATATTAGTGGGAGCGGAGACTTTGGAGATCCTATGGTCTAATCCTTTCATTTTACAGAAAAGGGAACCATGAGTTGCCCTTAGAACTCGACACTTTCCCTAAATCACACAGAAGCTCATGAACAGAATAGAGACTCCTACTCCCTAGCAGGTCTTATCATTCTAAGGACAGTGCTCTCCCTATGTCGCAGGACTCTTGTCACCAATGGAACATAATTGTAAGGTGGCTGGGTTAAGAGTAAAGGTAATAAGAGAGAGTTGGGTAAAAAACTGTGGACCAGTGCTGATTAGGAATCAAGATAGAGACTGAGGCACCACCTAAGCTCCACTGCCTGGCTATTTCACCTCCTGGTCCTTGTTACCTGCATTCTTTCATATGGGCATCAGGGTACTAGATACCAGTGAGAATACTATCTTGAGGAAGAGTTCTGAAAGATATCACTATCACAAAAGGACTATCTATTATAGCCAGTTGTATCATTCTGAAGAAATTATTGCCTGCCCACCCTTCTCTTTTAAACACTTTTCCCTCATGCTTTTGGGATAAGCAAATCCATAGATAAGAATATTCCGGCAAGAAGAGATTTGTCAGAAACCAATGTAAAATTCTGCTGTAGGATCAAAAGAATCAGTTGCCACAGTATAGAACTGGGGAGACTTGGTTTGGCAAGAGTTTATAAGAGAAAGACTTAGTAATTTTGGTTCACTCCAAGCTCAGAATACTCAGAATAAAACTCAGAAGTACAGTGTCCAGATCATGAGAAACAATAGTCCTATTATACTCTTCATTTGTCAGGCCACATCTGGTGTGTTATGTTCAAATGTAAGTCTTGCATTCTCAGAAAAACCAGGGCACTTATAGAGAAAGAGGAGGGCCAACACAGCGACTAGTCTAGGAAAGGGTCGTGTATGAGGAACAATAAAAGGAACTAGTAATGTTTACTCAAGGTTACCCAGGGGGAAAAACTAGGATGAGTGAATGGAAGTCAGAAGGAGGAAAAATTTGGCTCAATCTAAGAAAGAACTTTCTAACCTTCAGAGCTGTCCAAGAATGGATCAGGCTGCCGTCTGATCTCCTTGTCACCGCAAGAAGACAATCAGGGTCTGGATAAGGGTCTCTCAGCGATATCGTAGAGGGGCTTTTGGTAATGCCCTATTGTGTGGGTTGACTGATCTCTATAAGTCTATAAGATATCTTCATTTTTTTAAAAGCACAAAATAAAATTTTCCTCTCAAAACATAAGGAACATTTATAGTAGAACACGGTGATAACTAGGAATTTTCCAAGAGGGAGAAAAATTACTCATATGACATTTTCATTTCCATTTTTGAAGCAAAAATAACACTGCTACCATCCATGCTGTTGCCTGTGGAAAGAGAGACGAAAGGGCAAAGAAATAGTGTGAAAGGGTTAGAATATCCCTGTTTTCTAAGGATGGGGAGAAGAAGAGGAAGTACCCACCTTTCAGTCCTGTGTAATCCCAGCTGGCTGAGTCTTTTTTTTTCTGACGGAGTTCTATTTTTCTGTTAGCAAGGAGTCATAACTTCATCCAGTTGTAGAAATTAGAGCTAGAATTAAATCATTTCACCTAAGCCCCCCATTTTACAGATGAGGGG
Organism: Trichosurus vulpecula; assembly: GCF_011100635.1. Taxonomy (NCBI): domain Eukaryota; kingdom Metazoa; phylum Chordata; class Mammalia; order Diprotodontia; family Phalangeridae; genus Trichosurus; species Trichosurus vulpecula. The sequence continues at coordinate 76,778,734 of NC_050580.1, read as the reverse complement.
AATGAGGCAAAGAAATGCAAAACGACTTGGCCCAAGGTTATACAAGCAAGTTAGGGGCAAAGCTCAGACTAGAACCTGGCCAGAGAAAGCATTCTGAATTCTTTTGTTAGGGCCCAGACTTCCAACTTAAGCCACTGTTCCTAGCCATCAGCCAGAAGAGTTACTAAGCTTAGGTCTAGGCTCTCTGGGTCCAATATATTGAAAAAGCATATAGTTTCAAATATAACAAACAATACAGGATTAATGTGTTTGAGGCACTCTCACCATCTCTCACATCCCTGATGATTCAGTACTTCTTCCTAGTCTATTAAAAAGCAGGCCAGCTGCAATGACCAGGGTGCTCTCTGATCAGAGAAGGGTTGCTATGGAGACAGACAAGTCTTTCAAGAGAGGCTCTTTGGAGGTTTGTCCATGTCTGCCTGTGTGAGAGGCTGCCCTCACAAATAAGAGGCCTTGTACCCCCTAGTTCACAGGGGTGCTATAAGGAGAGCACTCTGTAAACCATAAAACACTGTTTTAGAGATGGGAATTGTTATAATTATTATGAATACTCCAAAAATATTTCCACTCCATTCTTCATGATGGCTGAAGTTCAACCATAAGACATGTAGTCCCTTGGGTATTAAAGGCTTTCCAGTAATCAAGAGGCCCCTGAAAAGCTATAAATACCCTCAGGAGGGCTAAAATCCTAAGAGTCAATGTGATATCAGGGTAATAGCTCAGGATCTGAAGGATATGTTTTAAAATCCTAGCCCTGTTACTTACTTCCTGTGTGACCTTAGGCAAGTCACTTAAACTGTCTAAGATTCAGTTTTCCTCATCTACAAAAATGAGGGGACTGGGCTAGATGCCCTCTGAATTCCTTTCCAGCTCAAAAAATGTGAATGTTTATCATCTGCACATTAGCCAGAATCTAGGCCCTTCAGCAATAGGAAGGGGATAGGTACCTGGGAGACTGAAAATGAAAGATGGATCGTGAAAGCGGAAATAAGAGGGTCTGTCCCTAAGATAAAATCTGATTAAACTGACTTCATGATCATGCCCGAGCCTGGCCCTGTTGTCGTGTGCCTTGGAAAGATTTTCGGTGCTCTATTACATTGATATAAAGAGAAAAAGGTAACAAATTATATCAGAATAATCTTTCTAACAAATTTCTATCACAAAGGAGCAGTTCTACCTACGTATCCTTTTATAAGAGTCACAGCATGCTGCCATCCTCTTGCCAGATGCCTTTGGGAGCCTGGCTCAATGTGGGGAACCCGGTACCTCCTTGAAAGTTCTTCCCTTTCCCCAGGTACTCACATTTTATTTATTTGTTTGTTTCTGATACTCCCATTTTTATATATCTGATGACTAAAGTAATTATATTTTCTCAACCAAAAATCAGGACATGTGGTCTAACTAAAGATACTCCTTTGGCACAAGTTGGTGTTAAGTGTACTTTGTTTTCTGAAAACTGGGACTGAGATTATAGAACCAATAAGCATGACTAGGAGATATTTTGCTTTGCTTTTTTATCAATTAACAAAATCAGAAACTATTGCCTAACCTGCTCAAAAAAAGAGAAAGGAAACTAAACTTAAAATGAATGAGGTAAATTCACAACAGAGAGGAAAGAGAATTATCAGAAACTATTATGCCAACAAAACTGAGAATTCAAAAGAAAAAAGTATCTACAAAAATATAAAGATACGCAAAAACAAGATGCAGAAATCTTAAACAGCTCAATCTTAGGAAAAAAAAATTAAGCAAGCCATAAATGAACTGCCTAAGGTAGAGGAGTCCTTAACCCAGATGGATTAATCAGTGAATTCTATCAATAATTTAAAGAGCAATTAATACCTATGATACCAACATTATTTGTAAAAAACAAAACAAAACCAGGAAACAAAGTCCTTTTATGAGACAAATGTGGTCCTGACATCAAACCAGAGACAGACAAAGCAGAGAAAGAGAAATATAGACCAATTTCACTAATGAATATTGATGTAAAATTAAAAAAAATTTTTCAAGGAGATTACAGATTCATCCACAAAATAAATCACTTTGACCTTGTATTCATAATAAGAGTTCAAGGATTGTTCAACATTTGAAATTGGATCTCTCCCAGGATATCTGGGACATATGATTGCTGTACCTGTAACTATATTTGGGGTCCCACTGTTATAAAATTCCTACATATTCTCCTTATCCCACTAGAGATCTGTTCCAGTAATAGATGACATTTTGCATAGTACTTTTACATACATAACCACGTTTGATCCTCTCAACAATCTTGTGAGGTAGATACTACAGGAATTATTATCATCGATGAGGAGATTAAAGCTAAGAAAGCTTGTATACCTTGCTCATGGTCAAAAGGCAAGTAAACCTAATACATGGGATTCTAACCTAGGTTTCTTTTGTCTCCAGAGACAGCACTCTTCATTATACCGCGTTGCTATAAGGTCTTGAGAGCCCAGATGTATATCGGTTTAGAGGAGAAAGTCTTGTAAAGACTTGGGTAGACTGGGGCTTAAGAGCCTTCACAATAGCCCTTTCTTAAGATAGTTCTGTGGCTCACATGCTCTTGAAATCTTCAAAGGCCACTTGGGCTGCATTGTGTCCTGCTGCTCCCATGACACCTCCTCCTAGAAAAGGAAAATAAGTCCCCATTTCTCAAATGGCTTGGAGAAAGGAGCAGGCAATATGCATACAGAGACCTCAGACTGTCCTACTATATCATAAAATGTCCATTATATCAAACTAGAAATACCAAGAGAAGAGAAATGACTGAAGATGAGATTTGGTGACATAGGTCCTGGATCCTCACTGGCACTTGTGTATCATGAGATGCTTAAGGAGGCAGCAAGGTAGTGGTGGAAACCATACCGGACTTGGGAGTTAGGCAACTTGCAGGTCCTTGTCCCAGCTCTGCCACTAGCCAGCTATAAGGCCTTGACCATGACACATTGCACCTCTCTAGCCCTTTACTTCCTCTTCTATGAAATGAAGAGGTTGGGCTAAAGATCTCCTCTTAGGAAATCTTTTGGCTCCATGCTTGTCTGAGGATTTGTTGGTGGTGGTGGTGGTGATGGTCCATGGGAAGAGATGACAGGGAGCCTAGGTTAGCAATTGGAAAGTAGGTTCCTGTCTTTCTAGAAGTCCACCATCTAGGTCAGGAATGCTTAACCTGGGGTCTGTGAACTCGCTTTTTAAAAAATATTTTGATAACTATTTCAATGTAATTGACTTCCTTTTGTAGTCCTGTGTATTTTATTTTGTGCATTTAAAAACATTATTGTGGTAATGGATCAATAGGCTTCACCAGAGTGCCAAGAACATTAAGAAGTAATGATCTAAATATCTCAACAAAAATTTTGATATGGAATTCCAACACCAAAAAAGTTCATTCATACTAGGAGTGTGAGCATTAAAAAAATTCAAAACTCTTATGCCCCTCACACATCAGTCCATTCTCTTTTCTACCTCTGAAAGGCCTCCAACCATCGCTCACCCATAACACCCACACCCACGGAATGCATGGGGAGCACCGATCACATACCAGGATGAGCTCCACTGCCACAGAGGTACAGACCCCGGGTTGGGGAGCGGTAGTTGGAGTGTGGCGGCAGCGGTCGGGCAAAGTAGAGCTGATCCAGTGACATGGCTCCATGGAAAATGTTCTGTAAGTGACAGACGAGGGAGTCGCTGGGCAACTAGAGAATTAGACTGACCTCTGTTTTAATGGCCTTGTCTTGCATACAGTTAGGTGGCACAGTGGAGAGGGGGCTGGGCTTGGAGTCAGGATTAGTCCTGAATTGGAAGCCAGCCTTATGCACTTACTGGCTGTATAAGTGGGTGAGTCACTTAACGTCTCTCTGCCTCACTTTCCTCATTCATAAAATGGGGGTAGTAATAGTGGCACCCACCTGCAGGGTGCTGTGAGGATCAAACGAAATAACAGCAATCAACAAGTATTTTAAAGTGCCTACTACGTACAAATTTGCATTTCGCAAACCTTGAAGTGCTATAGGCATGTTAGGTCTTATTATTATTGGATCGACACCAGGCCAAGAAGGGAGATATCTTATGAATGAGGAGAGTGACTTGGTAGGAAAAAAAGAGACTAAATCTAGCTCCACAGGGACAGAAATCCAGAGGTGACACGGGATCAGAGGACCCTCCCTTGGACAGTGTCAGACTAAGGAGGTGGATATAGGTGTTTAGCAGGGAGAACAAGACACACTTAAAGCTTTCAGCTGCTGACTTCTACTCCTGCCTCCTCTCACCATCCTATGCACCCACAACGGTGCCCGCCCACCCACCTTTCTGGTGCCCTTCCAGCTATGGCCCGTGCCACTTCTGTGTCTCACTTTGTATGCCGTTCAGGCTTGTAGACCTCAGGGAAGGCCTAAGTGTCAAGATGAGCTTAAAGGAACAGAAGATAGATAAAGAAGGAAGCTCCAGGGTTGACATGGCCTCTTTAGGACAAGTTGAAGGGAAGCGGGGCTGGGGAAAGATTTTACCAGCATACTCACCCCCCCAGGAAGTCCAAAGACCCTCTCAAGATCAGGTGGTGTCAGGATGTCTCTGCCGATCACAGATTTCTTGAAGCCTGGGGCATAGGCCTCAATGCAGTCAAACACTAGGAATTCCAAATAGTAGGGGAACAAGAATATATTAGGAGGAAGGTCCACAAATAAATGGCCATGGGAGCTTCCTGGCTATAGGCAAAGGATTCTACAAGGGTTAAATACATTACCTAACAAAAGCCCTTGAATGAATAACAAAGCATTTATTAAGTGCCTACTATGTACAAAGCACTGTGCTAAATACTGGTGATATTAACGACTGGTGATACAGTGAAAAGCAATAGGGAAGGAGATCGAGGTCTATATCTATATACATGTGTACATGTATACATATACATAAATATATGTGTGCATATGCATATACATGACTATATACATGTGTATACAAACACATACCTGCATTGCTGCACATGTGTATATATACAGATATTGTGCATATATATACAAGTGCACATGTAGAAACAGTATGCATATAGAAACAGTTCTATATATATGCACACAGATGCATGTAATGCATGCATATGCATAAACATACAACATAATATATACATAAGACATATTTATATATAACATAGCACACAGTTATACAATATAATGACATATGATAATCAAATGAACAATGTAATAACTATCAATAACATGTAATTATACGTAATGATCTATTATATAATATAATACACAAATTAAATATAATATGATACATGAATTATGTGTATGCATGTATATGTATATATATATATATATGTATATACATAAGGTCCCATGGACTTCCAGGTGCAGTGTCAAAGCCCCTGGGACTATTATAGAATGAATTAAAAAGCAAGCAAGCAATTAAAGAAAACTAGTTAGTACAGGCTGGTTTGGTTTTTCAAAATGTCTTCTAAAATAAATCAGGATTGATGAAACATATTTCCCTCTTTTTATTATAGAAGCAGGGAACTACCAATATGGAATGTTGTGTTGCATGGCTTTGTTTTTTTTTTTCCTGATATCATAAGGAAGGGTTCAGTGGGGTGGAAATATATTTGGAAATAACGGTGATGGAAAAACAGAAGGCATCAATAAAACTTATTTTTAAAGAGATTAATCAAGGTAAGACAGGGGCCATTTGGGGCAAAGTGAGTGTTGAGAACCATATGCTTTGTGTTTGTTACAAGAACGTTCTTGGGCTTTGTGTCATCTTAAGTAAGTTTCTTCAGATTCTTACATCTCTCCTGTGTTGTATAAAACCTTGCCAGGAAACACAAGAGGAGTGCTCTCTGTGTCCCTGTGTCACACAAGGCCAACGCCCCTGGGCTTATTTTCTTCTTTAAAGAGCTTGCCTTGCTCCAAGATAGACTAGGAATCTGATGGTAAGAGATAGCACCACATAAGGATTTGACCCTCATAAGATTCTCTGCTCTGGACTGTGGAGAACCTTGTGCATAAGCCCAGGATCTCCGAGTTGGAAAAGACTTTAGAGGTCAGCTATTTCCACCTATAGCTGAACCCTTTCCAACTAAAATGTGAAGTAATCAGCCAGTCTCCATGTAAAGACCTCTAATGACAGGGAACTTACCCTGTGAGACAGCCCACGCTATTTTTGGACTCTCTAGTCATCTATGAGGAAGCTTTTCGTTATACCCACTCTTCAATTTCTAACCATTGCTCTGTATTCTGTCCTCTGGAGCCAAGTGGAACAAATCTAGTCTCTCTTCCACGACAACCTTCAAATCCTTAATGACAAATGTCATTTCCACCCACACTCTCCAATCTCCTCTTTTCCATGTTCACATAATGAATTCTAATCCTCTCACAAACCTGGTTCTACCCTCTTTGGACACACTTCCACTTATCCACATTCTTGGGGAAATGTGGGGTCCAGAACAGAATGTTCCAGATGTGGTCTGATCGTGGCAGAGTATAGAGAGACTGTCATCACTTTCTTTATTCTAGACCAAAGGTTCTTAACCTGTAGGATACAAACTGGATTTTTAAAAATTGATCACTATATCTCGATATATTTGTTTTCCTTTGTAATCCTAAGTATTTTATTTTGTCCATTCAAAAACATTATTCTGAGAAGGGGTCTGTGGGCTTCCTCAGCCTGTCAAAGGGCAAAGGGGTCCATGACACTATAAAGGTTAAGAATCCCTGTCTACGCACTTTGAAGCCTAAGATTGGGATGACCTTTTAGTTTGCCATATTTCCCTACTGACCCATATCTCGAGAGGCTGGTAAGGAATGATTCCTATCTATGGAGATACTTTCAGCAGGGAACCAAAGTGCCAAGGAGGAGAGGAAGGAGAGACAGATAACCAGGAGGCTCCCAAAGATCTTGATTACCCCTTTAGGTGGGAGGGGAAAAGTCTGAGGAGGGTAGAAAAGTAGGGTGAATGGAATGCCAATGAGAGAAGAGTAGGGCTTGGGGTAAGGAAGAACGAGACAAGGTTCTCACTCTGTAGGCAGCATTCTGGAGACAACGACCGAGTGTCTCCTTTGCTTTACCTCTGTCAGCATAAGCATTTTTCTCTTGCTCATCCCAGACCTTTCCGCCTGTCATGGTATAGGGAGTGTATTGAGTGAAGAGCGAGATGACATGGCAGCCAGGAGGAGCCAGGGTGGGGTCCAGTGATGATGGAATACAAAGTTCAATCATGGGCCTGAGTCAAGGGGAGAAAGGAAGAGAAAGAATTAGATCTCTTGAGAAGTATGAGATTCAAAAGAAAACTTCAAGGAAATATGGTCTGAGATCACTCTCCTGGAAAACTACTAGTATTTTAGAAGATCCTACAAATCATTTTAATTTTACTTGGATCCTTAAAGCAATTATCTTCCAGAGACTCAAGGGAGTACATCTCTTATAGCCTATGCATGTCAGGAAGCTATCAATGAATCTCCTTGTTAGTTCCTAACTCCATTCTTGGATCTAATTGGTTGCTACCATTTCCATCCTTAACTATAGAGGAAATGACAAAGCAGGTGAAAAATAGGTGTTAAGAATTTTTCCCTAGTAAGCATTGTAGGGATTAGGGAAAGACACACTAATAATAATATACTGTTAATGGACCTATGAATAGATTCAATCATTCTGGAAAGTAAATTGGAATTATGCCCAGAAAGTGAATGTCCGTGTCTTTGAACCCAGATATCCCACATCTAAGGGGACTAAACTAAAGAGGTCAAAGACAGAAAGAAAGGTCCCACATATAATGAAATATTCATACGAGCTGTTTTTGTGATTGCAAAGAATTGGAAACAAGCTGATGTTTATCAGTTGAGGAACAGCTGAACAAATCATGGGACATGGGATTATTACAGTGTAGAGTGGTAGGGTAGCCGGGTGGTGTGGTAGATAGAGCACTTGGCTTGAGATCAGAAAGACTTATCTTCCTGAGTTCAAATCTGGCCTCAGATACTTACCATCTGGGTGACCCCAGGCAAGTCACTTTGCCCTATTTGCCTCAGTTTCCTCATCTACAAGATGAGTTGGAGAAGGAAATAGCAAACCAATCTAGTATCTTTGCCAAGAAAAACCTCAAAAATGGGGTCACAAAGACTCAGACATGACTGAAACAACTGAACAACAACAAAAATGTAGTGTTGTAAGTAGAGAACTAGTTTCAAAACCAGGAAAGCCTGGGCTCAAGTTATGCCTCTGATACATACTGACTGTATGACCTTGGGCAAGTCATTCAACCACTCAGTGATCTAAGCAGCTCTCTAGGAGGGTAAGTCACAGAAAAAATACTAAGGAGTTTTTCTCACCTGGAAGTTCCCCATACGAATGAAACCACAGGTGAAGTATGATTATACATCTAGACCTAGGAGGGACTTCAGAGGCAATCTAGTTCAACTTCTTCATTTTATACCCGAGAAAATTGAAGCCCAGAAAAAATTAAATGACTTATCCAAGACCACATAGGAAGTATGCACCATAGTCACATTTGAACCCAGGTCCTCTGACCACAGTGCCCCACACCAATGTGATGGAATGTTACTTTGCTATATAACAATGAGGAATAGAAAGAATTTGCAGAAGTATGGGAAGATATTTAAATTGTTACAAAGTGAAGTAAATAGAACCAAGAAGACAATATTTTAATAGCTACAGCAATGCAAAAACAAAAAAATTAAAATGAACACTGTAATTTTAATGGTTGTGAGAAGGAGCTGAGAAAATGCACCTGCCTCTCTTCTTGGAAGAAGTGGGGGATGCCAGACAAAGAGGACTGACTGAACTGTCAACCTTGGTTGATGTGTTGGTTGGTTTTGCTAATCTACCCTTTTTCTCTTTCTTTTTTATTCCTTGTTACAAAGAATGGCTCTGTGGGCAGGGAAATAGAGAAGAATATATTTGGAAATGGAAGTGATATAAAAGCAAAAATGATTTTTAAAAAATGTTAAAAGAATTTCCCCCTCACCTCTTTTTTTTGTGGGGAGGGACGATGTTGGGGAGCAATATGGAAGCAATCTATTACCTGAAGGAAGAACAAATAGGATTTTAACATTAACCCTTCCAGGCTTCAGTTTCCTCTTGTGTAAATATAAGGCAGTTGGATCAGACTATTTTACAATGCCTTTGAGATCTAAAATCTATGGTGCTGAGGAAGGTCTGTGTGTGTATATGTATGCATCTCGCAGGAAGGGATATAGGGATTAGCGTTATGAAGCTCCAATGAAATAAGTCACGTCAAACGCTTTGCAAACTTTATGTACATGTCGTTAGTTATTATTCTTGTTGTCATTATTAAAAGGGAAGTAGGTGGTTAGGTTCAAGAGGTACATTGCTATAATAATAAGAGTAGGTGGCATTGACATCAGACTTTAAGGTTGACAAAGCACATTACATACATTATCTCATTTGAGCTTCCTTCCAACCTTGTCATATAGATACCATGCGTATTAATAATCCCCATTCTACCAGTTAGGATATTAAGGATACTCAATTGGCCCATAGTCACAAAGCTAGGAAGTGTCAGAAGCAGACTTCAAATTAGGGTTTCTCTGGATTCTCAGTCCAACACTATTTCCCTTATAAAGCTGGGAAAATGTACATATCTATATCTACATCTATAATTATAGACCTTTATCTACAGATATAGATGTTCTATGTAGGCCTACAGATAGAAAGATAGACAGAAGATAGATAGGTAGATAGATAGATATGAACAAGAGATGAGAAAGGGTCATTTGGAATAGGAAGTCAACAACAGAGTTCAAGAAGAACAGAGAAGAGGGAATTGATTCAAGAGATATTATGGAGCTAGAATCATTAGAATTTAACAACTGATAGGATTTATGGAGGCAAGGGAACAATCAAAGATAGTGCCAAGGTTTAAAGCTTAGGTGAATGATATTGTCAGTCAGGTTTGGGGGAAAAGATCAATCAGTAAGCAAGTAAGTTTACACTGTGTGCTCATACTATGTGCTAGGCACTGAGGGATACAAATAAAAAAACAAGCCAGTCCTTGCCCTCAAGGAGCATACAATCTACTGGGAGGAGGAATACTTCATGTTCCTAATTAGAGGCTACATATGAAATCAGTGCACTGTGACCAACACCTGGAACCAAGAAAGCCATCTTGAAAGTAGTACTTGAGTTGAAGCTTAAAGAAAACCAAGGGTGTAAGTCCAGTCTGGCCTATATTGAACCTTATATTCTATTGGGACATACAGGTAGAGATGTCCTATGGACAATATGAAAGTCACAACTGACTTTTAGGAGAAAGGTCAGTGATGGAGATAGTAATGTGTGAGTCATTTGAGTAAAGGCGATTGCCAACCCAAAGGAATGAATGAAAAAGACTGTAGCAAGAGGAGAAGACCAAGGACAAAACCTTAAGAAGGATCAACATCAAAGCGTTGAGGAAGAAGAGCCATTCACTGAAGTTAGAGAAGTGAAAGGAGAAACAGAACACCCCTTGGGAACCAACGGAAGAAAGCTTATTCAGAAGAAGGGTGGTCCGCAGAGTCCAAAGTTATGAAGGAGGTCCTGGAGGACAAAGGCTAATTAAAAACCTTTGGAGAGGGTAAGAAGGATGCCAATGGTGACCTTTTAAAAAGTAGTTTTCATAGAGTGGTGAAGATGAAAGCCAGGTGGCAAGCAGGGAAGGAGAAAGAAGGTGGGTGGTGAGGAAATAATGCGCTACATTTCTAGAAGTTTGATGGCAAAAGGGAAGAGATATGTGGGTGGTAGCTTGATAGGTTTGAAAGGCAGAGGGAAAACTTTTTCAGGATGGGCAAGAACCTAACACATTTATAGGAAGATGGAAAGAGATCAGGTTAGAGGGAGAGGGAATGACTGAGGATGAGAGAGAGAGAATACAAGTTCATTTTTCCTTTATATCCCCAGCAGCCAGTACACTTTTTTTCCATGAGTAGCCACTTAATAAATGCTGGCTAGATCACAGTGGATTGGATTAAATTGGAGAGGCTGTAACAGAAGGACCAAAGGTCCTAGACAAGGCAAAAGCAGATGGAATCAAGGACACAGGGTAGAGACTTGTCAAAGAATAGGGATGCTTTAAGCTCTAAGAAAGGAGGGAAGAAGATAACAGGTAAAGATATCGACAAATGTTGAAGTATGGAGGGAGGGGGCTGAGGGAGCTCCCACCAAATAGCCTCAATCTTCTTGATGAAATTGGAAGCTAGGTAATTTACTAGGTGAGGGTCGGGGGCGGGGAGGAGGAGTGTTGGGCCTTGAGGAAAAGAGAAAAGCTTTGAAATACTTGCTGCAGGGAATAATATAAAGAATCAATAAGAGCTGAATAGGATTGCTGAGCAACTGTAAGGGCCCACTCGAAGTTATGCACCATAAATTTATAATGGGTGAAATCAGCACAATTCGGTGACTTTTTCTATTGATGTTTGGCAGCTCAGGCACAGGAGGGGAGAAATTGGTTGGAGACAGGTTGCCCAGGGTTGAGGATTAGCAGGTTAGGAACAGAAAAAAAAATCTGAGGGTTTGGTGATTATAGAAAAGTGGCAAATGAATCTCTGAATTGCTTGACTGGTTATGGAGGCAAATGAAGCCAGAGGCGAGGAAGAAAGACAGGGTGGATGGAAGAGAGTAGAGGGATGGAAGTCATTAGCTGAAAGAACAGTTTAGGAAGGGAATGTAAAGGGTACAAGGGTAGGAGACTAAAGTTAGAGACTGGAGCTTCAGGGTCCAGGACCTGGAAGGTGGTGCTGTAATAGATGAAAGTCATCAGAGTTAAGGAAGTTAGGGAATTAAGAGGTCAAGGTGTTAAAAGTCATAAATATAATTTTAGGATCATAGATCCAGAACTGAAAGGTTGCTAAGGGGACCATTTAGTCCAGCAGCCTCATCATACAGCCCAGAGGTGACACTTACAGCAGGTGGAAAAATCTGGATTTGAACTCAGGTCCACAGGTAACAAATCTAGTGTTTTTTTCTACTGTGCTATCCTGCCTATTTATGGGGATGATGAGAATAGTCAGAAAAGAACTATGAGCCAGGTAATAACGTCATTGAGAAAGTTAAGCCATAAACCAGTTAATAAGCATTCATGAAGCACCTTCCATGAGTCAGGTCCATTGCTAAGTGCTCAGGATACAAGGGCAGACAAAAAACAGTTCCAGCCCTCAAGGAGTTTACGTTCTATTGGGGGAGACAAATAGGTACATTTGCAGGCATATACAAACCATGTACTGAGCAGTTTTTGAGGAACAATGACCTAGCAGCTGGAGGGATGAGGAAGGAGAGGAAGCAGTGGATGTGAGAGATGCTATAGATGGCGAAATTGGTAGAAATGATAACATTAATTAATGTTTGATGAGTGAATGATTGAATAAATAACTTTATTACATTACAAATTGGGCCTTAATTGCTATTCTTTTAGAGAGACTCCCTTAGCAATCTGGCAGTACACTGTAAAAACAATATAAAAATCCTACCCTTTGACCAAATATTTGGGAATATGCATCAAAAGTATTACCAAAAACAAACAAAACCAAGAACTCTGTTTAAATGTTTTCAGAGCAACAGTAGGTATGATTATAAACATCCTTCCCCCCAACTGAAAATAATCTAAATCTCCACCAATAGGGGAATGATTAAATAAATAATGGTACATTAATGTGGTGGAATTCCATAAGGCTAATACCAACAAGTATAAGGAATACAGAGAAATCTGTAGATATTTTTATGAGATAATTCAAAATGGAAAAAAAAGCAGCCCAGAAAAATGGACCGCATGCTGACTGTGATCATAAGTGAGGAAAAGTAAATGATAATAAATAGACAAAAGAAAAACAACGAGGAGGACTTGGGAGTCACTAGAAAGTTGTTATAATTCTTTATGCACTGAAATTAATTAATTCAAATGTAAATAGTTACAAAACAAGTTTTCAATTGTAATGGATCATTTAATAAAACTATTAAAATACAAAGTGTCTCTCCTTGTAATTGGGCCTAGGGAAGCAGCTTAGTCACTGACCCACCTGTGAGAAGGGATCCCCTTGGTGGCGTCTTCGAAGGCCTGGTGTAGGACTTGGGTATCTTCACAGTTCAGGTGGATGGAACACTGGTGATGGGGCAGGGGTCGACCACTGGTACCATTTGGTGCAGCCAAGAAGTTGGGCAGCTTGTCAACAGCCACTGTGGATTTCCAAGAATCAGCCAAAAGAATAGTGTTACTAAAGGAGACCATAGCTTCAGTTCTCCAAGCTCTTTCCTGTGCTGGTTTTTTCCCTCCACAGTGGGTGGGGAACACATAAGACTAGAAAAGTAGAACATGGAATCAGGGCAGAAGTGTTTCACTTCCCAAGACCCTGAAGCTAGGCTAGGGAAAGGAGGAGAAAATGTTGGTGAATCTGCTTTAATAGAAATGATAAGGCACTATAATTATAAGGGACAAATTAAAGTAGAAATTTAGTAAAAGACTACGCCATCCAAGTCATTACCCTCCAGCTAAGCTTCTAAGAAACTTAAGTTTGCAATGTCAATGGGAAGCACTCCACAGAGGGAAGAGACTCAGTTGCTTACTTTCTGTCTGAGTTCCTTGTGATCTAGGCTATCACACCTACCATTAATCTTGGTGACTGGTGACTGCGTGTCCAACTGTGAGATTCTCTTGATGAACTCCTCAGGGAGTTGCTCCTACAAAAATACACACAGTGAGCTGTGGGGGACGCTACCCTGGGAATGATAAACTGACATGTTTTGAAGCAGCTTATATACTAATGGAGAGCTGGGGATGCTCAGAGTCCCTGGAGCTAGGCCTCCAAAGCCCAAGAAATAGATAAGGCCTCTTTGCTCCATTTTCCCTTTCTTGATTCTCTCTAACTGTCCCCACCCTCTACCTTACTTTGTATGTATTTTCCATGTACTTATCTGCATACATGTTGTTTCTGCTCAGTGGAATGCAAGCTTCTTGAGAGCAGGGATTGTTTCATTTTTGTCTCTACCCCCAGTGCCTGGCACAGTGCTTGGTGCATAGAGGTGCTTAATAAATGCTTGAAGTGAATTGAATTTCATATTATCCCTTCCTTTGAGAAAAAAAATGTTCAGGGCACATACGAGGGGGAGAATGGTACCTATATCATCAGGATAAGATGCCGAGGGGCTAACTCCAACTCAGGAAGCACCTGGAGTTTACCTGTGATAACTATCCAAAGTTTGTCATTTGCTGCTTCTTTTTTCCCACTGTGGCCACCTACTTTTTAGCTCTTTGTCCTCTTTTCTTCTCCCCTCCCCCTAGCCTTAACCTACACGCCACAGACTCTCACCTGGGGTGCAAGCTTCAGGAAGGTGATCTGCGGAGACGCGTTGGACAGCACCAGTTTGCTTTTCACTTCGGTCCCATCCTTTAGGACCACTCCCTGGACTCTCCCATTGCTGTTTACCTGTACTTTATCCACAGTCTAAAGACCAGCAAAGAACAGGGACCCATTGGGTAAGGATACCAATATTGGACTCCGGGGAACCACCATGGGGGTTCTTGCAGAAGCGTCAGAGGTACCCTCATTTGGGATTCATCATAGCTTTCACCTATAGTTTTCATCACCCCTACATTCAAATGCTACCTGTCAGTCTCTCCAACCCCCAGTTCCTTTACTAACTCTTTGTGTACCTAGCTTTGAGGTGGCTCAATGGTATATGCCAACAAATTTCTACCTGTATATGGGCCATGATCAGAATAATGGATTGAGAATTTATAAAGGGGTTTGTTGGGCATCAAGAGGAGCTTACCTTTTCTGTGAAGATATTTGCTCCGTGTGCTTCTGCTGCCTTTGCAATAGCATGAGAGAGGGCACCCATGCCACCTTCTACGTACCCCCAGGCCCCTTTCTTCCCCTCTAGGCCTCCCATTACATGGTGTAGCAGCACATACCTAGTGGGGAGATTGTTGTTGTTCAGTCATGTCTGACTCTTCATGATACTATTTGGTATTTTCTTGGAAGAGATACTGAAGTGGTTTGCCATTTCCTCCTCCAGCTCATTTTACAGATGAGGAAACTGAGGCAAACAGGGTTAAGTGACTTGCCCAGGGTCACATAGCTAGTACATATCTGAGGTCAGATTTGAACTCAGGTCTTTCTGGCCCCAAGATCTGAACTTCTATCTACTATGACACCTAGCTGCCCCACTGGGTGATACCAGGAGTTATTTAAAGGTATCTGTGATTTCATCATCATTGGAACTCTCACCATTAAAGTACACTCTCTTTTTCTTCTCATCTCTGTAATTCTTATACATATCTTTTTAGACATCCTCCATAGAGAATCAATACAATGCAGAAGAGGCCTTCCTCTGGTTCTCTTAATAACTTGAGGATGCCAATGGAATGTCCATTGTCTTTCATATTACATGACCGGCCTGCATCATGTTCCAGTCATATTGCTTTTTATCTTATATCTTATATGATTTCTTCCCTTCTTGTGCATCAGTCAGCATTGGTAATACACTACAGTCTACATACACCTACCAGGAGTGTTTTCCTTGAACTTGTATTCCTACAAAACTGTCATGTTCCATAACTCACAACCCTCTAGCACCCTAGCAGAATATCAGTCAAAGAAGGGGACTTTGGGGCCAGCAAATCAAGACCTAAAAGAGTTCAGTTCTCTTGAGTATCTGATTGACCAGGAGAAGGATGAGAAACACCTAGAGATCAGGGGATCTAAGTCAGGCACACTAAAAATATCCTTCTTAACACAAGCTTCATAATTTGTAAAAAAAAAAAAAATGGGTGGATATTTTGAGTCATCATGACTATGTCACTCCCCTACTCAAGAATCTTCAGGGGCTCCAATTTTCCTTTAGGAGAAAATACATACTCTTCAGGTGAGCATTTAACCTCCTTCCCAGTCTGGTTGTTTCCAGACTCAGTTCATTTTATTTCCTTTCATGAACTCCAAGTTCCAATTAAACCAGCCGACTTGCCAGTCCCATGTAAGACTTTCTAGCTTCTTTCTCTGGATCTTTGCCTATCCCTGGAAAGTCCTCTCTCTTTTCCCTAGCTTCCTTCAAGGCTCATGTCTCAGTTGGGATTACCAATCTGATTGCGTTTCCTGATCAATCTAGGGAATTAATAATCTCTACCCTCTAATTAACTGGTGTTTTCTTAACTATTTTTTGTTTACATTCCCCATTAAAATGCAGCCTCTTTGCTGGCTGCAATAGCAACCACACTGACACACCCAGGATGTCTCCTAGCACAGGTTCTTTGATCTGCTTTTCTAAAGTAAAGCAACTTTAAAGGGCTCAACAATCTTACTTTAATTAAACATATATATCATTCACTTAGTTCAGGGAAAAGTCAGCACCCTGGACTTCAGAGAAAATACAGAGATTACAAGCAGAAATTACAAGCAGAGAAAATAGCACAGATCAACAGAGAGGGCTTCTAACAGTCTGAGAAATTAGCACTGATCAACAGACAGATCCAACTGTACGTACATAGCTACCAGAGAAGGAAGTGCCAACATCTGGGTTTTCAAAGCCAGAGGGCTCCTGGCTACCCAGAGTCTTATCTGGCCAAATCACATGAACACTCTTCCAATGAATGAGCCCCAAAGCAAAATGCTAACCTCAGAGTATATATATACTTCTCGGAGCCAGAGGGCATCACAACCCAGTGCCTAATTAGAAATTAGCAAAAGGTGTGGGCCTTCCTACAAACAAGCCTCCCCTAATCAATCTTCCCTGAATGGGCTCCACATGAGACCTATTAATGGGCAGGGAAGATCTTCCCATTCTATTAACCTTAAACTGGCTGGGCCTGTTTTTCACCTTTGTTCTTGTATCACCAGGGCTCACAACAGTGAATTGTTGTTGGTCCTTCATTTTTGAAGAGGACCAATGACATCACAGGGTGATGTCTTGACTTACTAGTGAGATTTATTTAAGTGAGGCAGAATTGCCCAAAGTTGTCAGCCTCACTCTCTCTTCCAGAGTCGTTGAAGTCCAGTAGCAAGGTAGAAGTCAAGATGACTGGTGATGACTTGGGATGCAGTGGATGACCTTGAGGTCTTCAGTGTCTAATCAAGCTCCAAGCACTCCACAGTGCCTGTTTTCCCTGCCTTCATGGCCCATTGGAACAATTTTTTCTCATTTGTCCATTCCTTTGGGGGAAATCTTCACATGTTTGGGGCAGACATCCCCCTAACTCATCGACAGATTTGAGGCACATTAGCTACCCTCAATCTGGTGTAGCCTGGCTGCTGTGCAAACTACGGCTTCTTGGAGTCACAGGTCAGAGTTGAGTGAATCAGGGGGACACCAAAGGTGGACGAGCAGCTCTGAAAAGGCCTCATCAAGCCCTCGCACCAGGGGCGCTAGTTCTCTTGAGCATCCCATGCACCATGTAGCATCTAGTAGGTGCCGAGCAAATGTTTGTTTAATTGAATTCAATTGAGATAACTTATTTTTCAACCTTTTTTCTCCCTCCCAAGTAGATATTCTTAGAGGTGAAGGATGTTGAATTGAAGGGCCCAACAACTACGACCTAAGCAACTGTTTGATTGCAAAGCCTGACCTAGTCAGGGTAGGCTAATTTCTAAGGCCCTATCCAGCTCAAATTCTTTGGTCCTCAGACTTGAACTGAAGGATGACAGACAGCTCCTGTCATGGTTTCCACCCTCCCCTCAGTCCTCAGGAATGTCTAACCTGGAGGAAAGCAGCTGATCCCTCCCTAGCTTAAATACTTTAAGGTTCAGAAAACCGACCCAATGCAGCATCTTTTCTCAAGACTTCCTTCCCATGGGAAATAACTGCTGCTTCACAGTACCCTTCTTTACACCTTGTATATACCAAAGTACCTAAATCCTAGGAAGAAGTAATGGCTAATTAAGTAATAATAACATCAATAGGAATTATTATGTCTGATTGCCCCCTCATGGATTTGACTATCAACCTGTTCTTAGAGAAAAGGGTTGGGGACCCTGACATTGAAGATGTCCTTAAAACAAGGAAGAGAGAAGAGAGGGAGAGGAGAGGAGAAAGAGAGGGAGAAGAGAAAAGAGGGAGAGAAGAGGAATATAATTTTAGTTAAGGTTTTTGCTTAACAATTAAGTTCCCCCATCCTGTGCACCAACATTGGTTCCCCTCACTCACCCACTTCCAGGAGTATAGGGACTTGTCATGGCTCCAATTACAGCATCCGTGGCAAGAGTTGCTTTCAAGGGCTCAGACTCAAACCATTCATCCAACACCTAGGACAGTAAAAGGATGGAGGAATTAATGGCAATCACTTCTCCTCCCAGACTGTTTTCATCATGCCTAGCTCAGATTAAGGAGTTGGAGATTAGGCTTGTGGAGTTCTGATGGGAACAGAACCCTCTGGCCAAAAGTATCACCTACCTTGGTAATTGGGCCAGTGATAACTTGGTAATACTGGGGAAGCTGTGTTCCTAAAATTAGACCTAGAAAATAAGACCAAAAACAAACAAAAAAAGAAATTATTATCTCTGCTAATGCCACACTCTTATAATGCTGCATTGTAGTATGAGAGTGATCCTTCATTCCAAAGGCAATGTTTTCTTGCTATTCATCACATATGACACCCACCTACTGAGTCTTTGCGTTGGCTGTCCCACATGACTAGAATGTCCTCCGTCCTCACCTCTACTTCAAGACTCAGATCAAATTCATACCTTCTGAGATTTACTTCCATTTATACTACATAAATTTATGTCTACATAAAATCAGTTTGCAGTTATCTCCCCCCCCCATATATACATACACCTTGTCCCCTTAGAAGGTAAGTTCCTTGAGGGTAGGGACTATTTTTTGCCTTTCTTTCTATACACTTAGCACAGCGCATGGCACATTATTGTTGTTTTTACAGATGAGGAAACTGAGGCAAACAGGATTAAGAGCCTTGCCCAGGGAAGTGTCTGAGGCTAGATTTGAACTCAGGAAGATGAGTCTTCCTGACTCCAGGCCTGGCACTCTCTGCACTATGTCACCATCTAGTTGCCCACATAGGAAGCACTTAATGAATGTTTGTTGACATGACTTGCTGGCAGAACACTAATTCTAGCAGCCTACCAAGCTAGAAAGGCTTAAAGTATGGATGCAGTGACTTATCATATGTGTTGTCAAAAGACCAGCCTAGCTAGGTTTGGTGGGGCTCAGCATGTTTGGTCACAGTGTGATGACTGTTTAGGTCAAGGCAACTGTCCAAAGACTACTGAGTTATATTTTGTCTGCACTGATGGAGGAAGTGCCCACTCCAATGAATGTATAGATTCTTGAAGTGGAAGAAACTAAAGAAAAACTCTGACCCTAGTATTTCAGGATAAGAGAACTATTGGAAAAGTATGGGTGAATATTTGATTTTTTTTAATTTTAAAGATTGGATCTCCTTACATTCCCCCAAACTGAAGTATAGGGTCTACTGATGCATCCCATCTCACTGGTCAAGCCATTGTCCCAAAGGCTCACCATGTTAATGCTGAACTTAATTTGGATACCTGGTTGGCTCAGCCCTCTGCAGCTCAGAACTCCTGAGCTCAAGAGATCCATTAGCCTGAACCTTCCTGTAGCTGGCATTGTAAATAAGCATCATGACATTGAGCTGAATCTCTGATCTTTTAAACTTTCCTACTGCCATCCTATTGCTGTATTTTGAATTTGGAGAGACATTTACATGCTTTTGCTCTAACAGGGGCCAATCATTTATTCCTTGATTCAGAGTTAGACCATTTTAGAGAATTTATATGAATTTGCTTGGTAATGGTCTTTAGGTTAATCAACGCTTTTGATAATTTCCCAGGGGATAAGAGGAATGGGAATGCCTGCTCTTCTCTTAGAAGTTTTGGGCATCATGGAAATTTGCCCAGAGCTTTAGAGCTGGAAAACACCTCAGAGGTCATCTGGTCTGTCCCCCTCATTTTACAGATGAAATACTCCATGGAAGTTAAATGATTCACCCAAGGTCACACAGGTACCATCACACATCAGTGGTAGGATCCTCTAACTCTCGAGCTCATACACCAGTATGACCTACCTGCCTGTAAAAGGGGTTTGAGCGTGAAGATAGCCCTTAGTCTCTGATTCAGGGATCCATGTTGAAAAGCACTCATGTCCACTGGGGAGGAATCCAGCAATGGATCAATTGCTGAGGCCAAACGATTCATGAATATTTCATATTTGGGAAAAGACTGAAAAACAGGAAGACAATATAGAACTATGGCTGAACTGTGAGTGGGCAATCCCCACATGTTTCGTTCTATTCTTGTACTTCCTACTCATTTGGCCTCTAACCATTTCCAGTTTTTTAATACTGTCATTTCACTGTGGCTCACTTTTCATGCAGGCTGGAAGTACAGTGGCTGCTCACAGGACGGATCCCAATGATCCATCATGGAAACTTTGACCTATTCCACTTGGGGCATCTTGGTGGCCCTGCCTTCTTGCTAATGTGGTGCCATGTTCAGTTGTTTCTGCATAGATAAATTTCTGCCAGTCTTGTTAGATTTTGTTGGCTCAGGGCAAAGTCCCAGTTACTCTATCCTGGTTATAGCACTGAGAGAACCAAAGACAATTGATTCTATAATCCAAGGTCAAGAAGTCTGTTTAGTGGGCCAAATATGATCTTCAGCCAGTCTCTGGCCCACTGCACTTTCATAACACCTGCATCAGAGTCATTTTGTTTTAATCCAGATATTCCTATGGGTTAGAAATTCTATTCAGGCATTGCTCGTCTTCCTCTTTTCTTCCAATGGATTTGAAGTCTGCTTACTGTGAGCCCAGAAAGGATTTTCTGCCTCATCAGAGACAGAGATATGCCCAATATGTCCAAAACAGATAGTTACTGTGGGGTGGGGGGAGAGAAGCATTGAAGCCTTGATTTCATTATTTAACAGATGGTAATAACCAAATGGTACCTTAGACCAGTGGTGTCAAACTCCAAATAGAAACAGGGACCACTACACCATACATAAGAATCCCTATGGGCCATATATTGACTTAGTTTTAAATGTAATATTATCTACAGTTTATTGTACTCTTATTTATTTTGTTCAATTACATTTTAATCTGGTCTGGGTCACATGTTTAACCCCTCTGTCTTAGACTCATAGAATCATAGATCCTTAAGAATGGGAGGGTACTATAGGGATTATGTAGACCAATCCCCTCACTTTATAGATGAGAGAAACACTTATTAATAACTAAGGACTGGGGGAGATTCAGAGTCCCCTCTTTTTCTATTTTCAAGACTCCAGTCTCTGAGGATTGAGTGAACCCCTATCTGACCCCATGCAACCTTAAAAGGAATCTCTAAGGTGAATTCCTTCAGTCAAGCTTGGGTGGAAATAAACCCTTTTGTCTAAATTGCCCAAGGCTGGGGGTGGTTAGGATATAGAGATAGTCTGTCTGTCCAAGGGTGACATAAGGTCACTCTCAGCCCCTTATTTTAATATTCATTCTCTCATTAATTGTTAGCCAGCCAGGATTCCCTGGGGAACACCTACTCTTCAAAGTGTATATAAAATACGAGCCCACAACCGTGATTGTCTTTGGTCTAAGAAAGAAATGGCCAAATGATCATCCTTTTCATTAAAATACTGTCATTATTAATAAAATGTTTAAATTACCCAGGAATTATGTCTCTTGAAACTTTTTAATCATCATGTAGCAAGTTGAGGCTTAGAGAGGTTAAAATAGGTTCCCAAGGTCACATTACAAATGAGCCGGACCTAGGTTTCCAAACTCCATGCAATCAGTCACTGTCTCTTATTGCCCATTGCAGTTCTTAACTTAATGCCTCAGGTAGAAAGAATAGTATAGGGATGAATGTCCCTGCAGGGAGTGTGGTGTAACCTGATGTAAGAGTTACAGACTTCTTAAGGTTATCCAAGTCACTGTGATCTACAGACCAAAAGGCTCCCAAGAAATCCCAATTGCCATTATTCCCAACACAGACCCAGCTCCAGACCAGCAGGGAAGAGGCTGTACCTGAGCATCCTTTGGAGAAAATTGGGCAATCTGCTTCTGGGTTTCAGCCACGTCCGTTCCTAGTAAAAGTGACCTCGGGGGTTTGCCTTGGATTCCTTCTTCCAGCATAGGTGTGAAGGAGTAGGGGTTTCGAAGATACACCTTCAGTCCGTGTTTCTGCAGAAACATAAACAGTCATGGCAATATTACATGGTGCCTTTTATCTTTGTGAAGCATCCTTTTTGGACTCTGTGGTTGTGGATGCATGCTTTCCCCAAACCACCTCAGCCACTTTCCCCTTTTCGTACAAGTGTACGGGGAAGCTCTTGTGTCTCTGCTATTGATGGTCTCTGTAAACTCAATAAATAAATCTTATTATGAACAAACTTCTTTGGAAATGTGTACAGGTGGGCTCTCAGTATGAAAGAGCCCAAATTGTGCTAGAAGGGACCTCAAAACCATGCTTAGGGATGAAGGCTAGAGAAATTAAGCCCAAGGTTATTTAGCTAGTTAGCAGCAGAGCTGGGTTAAGAGCTTATCTCTGATGCTTACTAATTTTGTGACTCCAAATAATCTTTTTGAGTCTCATCATTCTTATTTTATAGAGAAGGAAATCAATATTTGCAATATTTACTTTATAGGGTGGTTGTGAGGAAAGCTTTTTCAAAACCCTAAATGGCTGTATAAATGCAAGTTATTGTTTTTATTATTATTTGGGAGAGGGAGAATTTGAACTGAGGTCCTAAGACTCCAACTCCAGGGCTCTTTTCACTACATGGTGCTAAAATTCTCACTGTAAAAGTCATTTATTTGGGATAAGGCATTGTCAGCCCCCAACTCAAACTAAAATGTCAACATGTCATCAGGGAAGGGTAACACTCACCTATTGTCATGTAGCATGGGGCCTGGGCTTCTGATTTCATTAGTATAGGGAATTCTTGGGTGAGAAACTCCCTCTCTACCAGGGGAAGCCAGTAACTTCTTTCCCATGCTAGTTTCTGTGCAACCTGAAGTCTTAGAGAACTGCTTAGAACACTAAGAAGTTAAATGACTTGCCCAGGGTCACACAGTCAGTAGGTTTCAGAGTCAGGTTTCTGCAATCTATGTCACATGAATGTGGATAAATCTAAACAATTATCCCTAGATGACACATAATCTGAAAGCGCCAGGGGACCTTAGAGGTTATCTAGCTCAATTCAATTCAATAAACATTTGTTAAGTGCCTACTATGTGCCATGCTAAGTACTGGGGATGCAAAAAGAGGCAAAAGTTAGTCCTTGCCCTCAAGAAGCTTATAATCTAACGGGGAGACAACATGCAAACACATATATACAAAGCCACCTATATACAGGATAAATAGGAAATAATGAAGAGAGGGAAGGCACTGGAATTAAAGGGAGTTGGGGAAGGCTTCCTGTAGGCAGTAGAATTTTAGTAGTGACTTAAAGGAAGCTGGAGAAGTTAGTAGTTAGAGCAGAGGAGGAACGGAGGAACCCCTTCATTTAACGGATGAAGAAATATAAGTCTAGAGAGATTAAATGACTTACTTCAGGCCACAAAACAATAGCATTAAAATGTTCCCTATAAGGGGGGTTGATTTTTTAGCATGTACATACATACATACATATATATATGTACATATATATATATATACATGTGTCAGTGTGTGTGCATGTGTATTTATCTCTACCTCTATATTCGTATGTACAATTCCCTTTTGAAGGGAAATTTCAAGCCTCATTTTAAGGCTAAAACCTATATTCAGAGCTGCCCAATATTTGGACCAATTTGTCTCAGAGCTAGGATTAGAAGTCAGGTCTCCTGATTGCCAGTTCAATTCTCTCTCCCCAACACCATGCTGGCACTATAGGATATAAACATTTTGTTCACATTTGGGGTAAGAGGAAAGATAATGAGAAAGGTTTACAAGATCTTGTGCTGCCTGGGAAACAGAAGTGGCACAGCGGGTTAGTGTGAGATTTCTAGGTACCTGAGGGAGATAAAAAGATGAGAAACCCTGAAATGGAAAGGATGCTGGTAAATTCACAATTCCACTAAGTGCTAGTCTTCAGTGACAACTGGGAGTATTAGAATCAGTCAGTTAGTCAATAAGCATTTATTAAGCACCTACTATGTGTCAGGCACTGTGCTCAGTGCTGGGGATACAAAGAAAAACAAAAGACTGACCCAGTCTAATGGGGGAGACAAGATGCAAATAACTATGTATAAACAGGCAATAGACAGGATAAATGGGAGATAATAGAGTGGTTAATAAAGCAGAAAATGAGGTAGGGGGAGTTCTAATATGGGCTGCAAGGTGCTACTATTAGAACAATTATGAGGCATGAAGAACTAGCTGAGAATCACCAACAAATAGCCTATGAAAAAGCATGACTCAGCAGAGGAAGGAGACAGCAACTGAGATACCACATCAGGAGACCATCATGGCCAGACTTTAATGGAAGACTGAAGGTTGGGAAAACGAGAGACATAGAAGAGAGCCCGAACTTCAGCGAACCTTGAGAATATCTGGAGGATAAGCATTATATTTAACATGATGTAGAAAGGTCTTTGTAGAAGGGCTATAATCTCTGGGCTGGCAATGGAATCAGGGTCCATTTAATGTCTTATTTCCTGGGCATGCGCCTCCTCTGTCATCCCAGAGGTTGGGACCAAGGCCAGCTTTCTAAGCCCTCACTACCATATTCTCAGGTTAGGATCATTGTGACATAAGAAAAAATCAAACACAGCAAAACCATAAACTGAGAATCACACAAATAACAAACAACCTAATTTAGATTTGTGAAGAAAGAAATGGAAAATCTTTCTTTTACTCCTGAAATTTTAAGGTGAACAGGGAACATAAAATTCTACAAATACAATATTTTATCTAGAATATGGCCAGTTACCATTCATTCAGTCATATATTAAATTCCTACTTTGTGCAAAGCACTGCTGTCTTTCCTTCTCTTTGTTATAAAGTTCAAAAACTATTTATTTCTCTAACTTTAATAACATTCCATTACAATGTAAATATATAATATGTTTAATTACAAATGTACTTTTAGGAAGATTTCCTAGTATTGATGCAATTAATTGTAGAGGTGGTCGGGGGTAGTGGAAAAAGCTTTGAACGGGGTGTTCGGAAGCTTCAGGTCTGATCTCAGCTTTGCCACAAATATGCTCCATTACCTTGGGTAGGTCTTTCTCTGGGCCTCAGTGTCTTCATTTGGAAAAAGAAAGGGCTAGAAAGGATGATTTCTAAGGCCCTCCCAATTAAAAAATTTGTATATATGGAGTTCCTAAGCACCTTTTTTGGGGGTCTGCAAGGTCAAAACTATTTTCATAATGTTTTAATTTCTCATGAGGTAAATACCAATAAATATAACCCACATAAACAAAAGCTATTTGAGAGTGTCCTTAGTAATTTTTAAGAGTATAAAGGGGTGAAGGGACCAAAAGATTGGAACAAAAAGTTATGTGAGGTCAGAGGAAGGGATACATTTCTGACAGGACAGGTGGGGGAATTAGTTCAGATTTCAGTTCACTTAAAGGAGGAAATATGCTGATTCAAGGGAGTAGAAATAAGGAAATGAGTGAATTAGTGAGAAAGAAGGAGAGGGGGAGAGAGAGAGAGAGAGAGAGAGAGAGAGAGAGAGAGAGAGAGAGAGAGAGAGAGAGAGAGAGGGGCGGGGAGAAGGGGAGAGGAGAAGACAAGAGAAGGCAAGAGAAGACAAGAGAAGAGAAACAAACAGAGGTAAACTCAATAGATTCTGAATTTACTATATTAGTAGGAGGCAAACTGTATTGTTCTTCAGCTGAACTGTGGGCATTACGGTGAGTCTTTATCAGTTAAAACTGCCCTTCAGAATTCTAGTTAGCTATTTACCTCAAAGTACTGGGCACTTGGGAAGCTGCAGGTCATGTGGCCAGTACAAGCTAATTTCTGAACTGAGTATTGGCTTTCCTTTTTCAAAATTTCCAAACTTCTGAGTTTTTTTTACATAAAAGTTTATTCTTTCTCAAGCAAATCTGAAATTTGCATGCAAGTGACAAATGATGGGTTTTAAAAATTTGTTTTAAAAACAAATCAGCTTAACCATCTATGCCATCAAATTCCCAAATTATCTAATTGCCTTACCTTTGCTGAATTGTCAAGGCTGCCTATGTCACAGTGCTTTAAAGCTAGACTAAAATTAGGATTTGTTTCATTTTTCTATGTTACGTTCCCCATCCCTCTTTTTTTTTGTCTTGTTGAGACTTATTGTGCATTACAAAGAAATCCTCAGTAGGAAATCCTCTTTAGGAAAAAGCAGTTTGCTATTTATAGCTTTTCATCTTTTTGTTCTTCCTAATCAAACCTTCAGAAGTTTCATTTTGAATAGGATAGCCATAGCGACCCACCAAAACCAGAATTATTATCAGGTTTGTTTTGCATCTTCTGTGCTTGGTCAATGAAATTTAAACTGAGGGCCACATTTGATTCATGGGAGATTCCCCCCCACCCTTGACACACTTTCATAAGACAGCTATATGAATTGGGTAGAAACCTTGGTTTCTGGGGAAACTAGGTAGCATGGTTGATAGTGCACTGGCCCTGGAGTCAGAAGGAAGTGAGTCCAAATCAAGCCTTAGACACTTGACATGTAGCTGTGTGACCCTGGGCAAGTCACTTGACCAGGATCGTCTCGCAAAACAACAACAACAAACAAACAAAACACACAAAATCTTGGTTTCTAAGCTATTTGGATAATACCTGATGTGTAAGTCTTATTTCATGTGGCTAAGGGAGGGATGGGAGGCAGGTAGGTCAAACATGGAGGGGATGGATTATGAAGGGAAACTTCTGTACTGATGAGAAGGGACTAGAAAGAAGCAGTTGGGCCAGGGAGCAGTAGCAGGTGGCAGGACATGATCAGAGCCTGGCCACATGACCTGCAGCTTCCCAAGTGCCCAGTACTTTGAGGTTCTCATCAGACGGTCAGAGAAGAGAATGGGAGACAGTGGTAATGCTGAGAGTGAAGAAGTCTCTGCTCCCTACCATTCCCAGGGAACACTGAAAGCTTCTGCCCAGCTGGCTGCAGGCCTCTGCTCAGAGGCACCAGGAGCTGAGCCATATCTGCAGCTGGCCTGGTGATGAAGCGTGACTGGTTGTCACTAAGTGGCCTGTTACCACAGTCAAAATTCGTGGTGGCAGAAGATAGATATAGGTGTGGGGAAGTGGGAGGGGGGCAGAGCAAACAATCTCTGGCATTGGAGGGCACGTGTATGTGTGTGTGTGTGTATGTGAAAAAGCGTGCAACCTTACAACATCAATCCTTACAAGTTACCACCTTTCAAAGCAAAATCTGCGTTAATGTAACAACTGCCTGTGTAGATTCAGGCTTCTTATCTCAAAAGGTTATAGGAGCAATGAACCAAAAAAGTCAAGGATTGATTCATTCTTTGTATCTGCAGATTCAGAGTCTAGCACAGTGTCCAGCACATAGTCAGTGCTTCACAAATGCCTGTTGTCTCATCGATTCATTGAAAGAAATTGTTAAATGTTAAATGACTAATTTCCTAATGTGCACAGTATTAAATAGGAAGGCAGAGAGGGAGGCAGAGCTAGTCTATGGCAGTGGGATCAAAGATGAAGCTTTTTTGGAAGGAGGGGAAAAGAGTCAGAGTGGGGTGGGGGGAGGAGCTGGGAGAGAGATTGAAGTCTTGTGGGGTTCAGACTTCCTGTCCAAGGAAGTTAGCAGTATCCAGAGTCATAATGAGGTCAGAAATATGCTCGGGACATGTAGGGCAACTACATAGTAGAGTAAATAACAGGGGACGAAAAGGAGGAGGCCAGGGCACAGTCCTGAAAAGTGAGAAAACAAGCCCAGAAAAGTGATGAAGGAAGTAACTAACAATTTATTGTCTAATATTAATAATAATGGTAACTGAAGTTCACAGTTTCTTATACACGCCTCGTTCTCATCATTCTTTGTATATTGAAATGTTTGTGTTCGTTGATGATTAAGCCCATAATGAAAAAATTAAATTTTTATTTTAAAAAAGTGATAATGGGAAAAGAAACCCTAGGCCTCTTGGTTCTCCTCTGAGATAAGCAGGCAGGCTGTTGTTTGGGGATAAATTCTGCTACCTCTGTTCTTCAATTTTTCTCCCCTCAGGAATGAGATAATATGTGCAAAGTGTTTCGTAAACCTTAAAGGGCCACATAAATGTCATTCTTATTCTTGTCGTCGTTATCATCCTGAAACTTCATGACAGTCAGCACTTTGTGGATGCAGTTTTGTCTGGGTCTGCATTTTATCTGGGAACGTTACCTTCAGCTCCAAGTCTTTGTAAATCTGGGGCCGCAGAAGGCTGAGGAGGTAGGAAGCTCGAGAGAATTTAAAGCCTAGAACAGAAGCAGACGGAGATGAGTAGGAGCTGCCACCCCTCTAATCACCCCCAAACCCCCACTGGCTCCTCAGGACTGACCTGGGATGAGCTCTTCAGTGACAGCAGCACCTCCAATCAAGTGACGTCTCTCTAGGACAGCGGTGTTTACCCCCAACCTCTGCAGATAGGCGGCCTATGGGAAAACATACTGTGTCCTTCCTCGTCTTTTTTGTAAAATACTTCACATCTCTCCTGGGAAAGACTTGGGGTTTTGATGAATGGAGTTGATGTTCCATGAGCATCCTGCCAGCAGCGACTGGGTGTTTGAGGGACATCCCAACTCCTCTTAATTCTAGTGCCTTCCCTCTGTTAATCATTTCCTATTTGTCCCGTATATAGCTTGTTTTGTATGTATTTGTTTACATGTTGTCTCCCCCATTAGATTGGAAGCTCTGTGAGGCCAAGGAGCAAAGTCTACCCAGGGGACATTTCCAGAGACACATTTCTACCCATCACAGGTTGTTAAAAGGGGACATCTAGTCACCTTTGGACAGCTCTAATTCTTCCTTAATTTTTTGAGGGGGGTTCTTAGAAATCAATTGTGAGGGGTCAGGAATCCCTGAAACCTCTATGATATTTGGGGTCCTTAATGATTTCTGTTGACGCTCAAGGGTATTCCCTATAGGTTAGCATAAACCCACTATGGATGCCATATAGGTGAAATTGGTAACTGCTTTCTAAACTTTCCCTTCTTTCTCACTATCTGCCCTTCTTGTCCATCAGCTTGATATCTTCCACTGAGTCGTCTAGGGACTACCTGCCTTCAACTCTGTTTGTAATTCAGAAAAAAGAGGGAATAGAATGCCCTAAGCCATACTATTTCTCCTTTACCCCTGGACACATTCACTGGGAGTCTGGGGATTTTTATCTAAACTGTCTCATGCTAATCTTTTGGACTAGAATTTAACCCACTGTCTGGGGGCTGGCTTGGCAGTCCAGCACCCTAAGGAGAATCCCACAGGCTCCCAGGAAGCTGTGTCTTTTCTCTCACTGGATTCATTCTATATTCTTCCTTTCCCTTTAGCTCAGCTCTCCACAACTAGAGAGGCCTTTGCCTAGGTACAGGGTGAAGGTAGTTGGAGGCAGGTGGTACTCACGGCAATCAGTCCATTGTGTCCTGCAATGAGAAGGTGGGAAAGGGAAGAAGAAAGGGAATGAAAGAAATGCGGGTCAGACGACAGTGAAGCACTGTCCTCAGGGTTCTATGGAGCTGTTCTTGGCCCAGTCATCACTAAGAGCTTTAGAAAGTGACACACTTCGGGGAGGATCCAAGATGGCAGAGTGAAAGCAGGGACTCCACTGAGCTCTTCCCCCAAACCCTTTCACAAATACCTCTAAAAAGTGAATTTGAACAAATTCTAGAGCTGCGGAATCCACAAAGAGACAGGGTGTGGCAGAGTTTCAGCCCAATACAACCTGGAAGGTGGACAGGAAGGGTTTGTTGCACGGGGCTGCACCAGTGCAGACTGACCATAGAAAAGCCAGAGCAGACCCCACCTCAGAGGACCTACAGGAGATCCAGAGTTCCAGCGTGGAGGAGCAGGCAAGCGCCAACACAAGGCACACACCAGCCATCACCACCACCTCCAGCTCAGCACCAAGAAAACTACTAGACCACTAGGACATCCAGTTGCCAGCACCAGAGGCCCCAGCGCACAAAACCAGTAACCAGGTCCTTAGCCCCCAATACAAGAAGTCTAGGACAGTGCCCCCTGGATCCCAGAAGCAGAGATCAAATTTAAAAGCCAGAAAAAAGGCAAACAAACACGAGCAAGAAGAATCAAAGAAGAATAATGACCATAGAGAAATATCTTGGTGACAGGAAAGATCAAAACACAAATTTAGGAGAGGACAACATGGTCAATATACCCATATCTGAAACCTCAAAGCGGAATATGAACTAGTTGAAAGCCTAAAATGTCTTCTTGGAAGAGCTCAAGAAGGATTTTAAAAGCCGAGTAAGTGAGGTAGAAGAAAAATCGCACAATTCCTTTAAAAATGCAGTTGACAAAATGGGAAAAAAAAGTACAGTGAAGAAAACAACTCCTTAAAAAGTATAATTGGCCAAATGGAAAAGGAAGCTAATTGAAGAAAACAATTCATTGAAAATCAGAATTGGGTAAGTAGAAGCTAATGGCTCTATGAGACATCAAGGATCAGTCAAACTAAATTGAAAGAATGAAAGTGACACAGTCTCTGATCCCTCATTACCCCAAGCCAAAGGTGAGAAAGCTGAGTTCTAGTCCAATTCTCTCACTTTACAGATGAGGAAACTGGGGCCCAGGAATGACAAGTGACTTGGCCAAGGTCACCCAAGTAAAGGACATCAGAAGAGGGATTTTTAAAAATTCAGGTCTTATGATTCCATAACTTGTTTTACTGTACCTTTCTGTCTAGGTCCAACTCTCACCTATCATACATTTCTAGTATTCCTTACTCTGGGGGGATGAATGGGGAGTGGGACTGCTCTTGGGGAAATCTACTTTCTTTTAGAAAATGGCACCCCTTTCATGCTTGAAGTGTGTTTAGTAACAGTTCTCACATCTCCATCCAACACCAGAAATTTGGGTAATTTTGCTGGGTTTTTCCCTCTTGTGATCAATATTCTAATTTCTTGTTTTAATCTGAAAGCAGATGACCAGTGCTCTGAGATTATCCCCGTTTATCTTGCAAATATCGTTTGTACATAGTTGTTTACATTAGAATGGGAACTTCTTAAGATCAGGGCCTTTGCGTGTGTGTATATGTGTACATATGTATAAAGGGAAATGATTAAAAGAGGTAGAGACAGAGGGAAAATAGCATTTCTAAAGCTCGAACTATATCATAAAGCATGGGCAGAGCAATATTATATATTGTATATGCACATTATATACATATAATATACACACACTTGTAGATGTCATAATTTCATGTCATGATCTGAAAATAAGCATTGATCATCCACTTGGTTTTACCTATGTTGATGGTTAGGTCAAATGCTATTTAGTGGTTAAAGACAAAGCTGTGCTGTTAAATATTTAACAACTATCTTTTTTTAAAAATGTACACAGGACACACTCAAGTTTAATCTGTATCATTAACATTTTCTCCATCATTTTCTTAAGACTAGACAATCAACAAAACAATAAAGCTAGCCCCGATTTGTGGTATTTGCTGATTCCTGAGGTGTAAATGCTTACACCGAAAAATTTAACAATCAGTTCTCTCAAGCCCATTCAAGCTGGCTCCAACACACCCCTGGATTTAGACTTACAGACCTCTTCAAGGAGGTTCTGTGGTACTCAAGGCTTGATGAACCCAGAATGATGCCATCTTTGAACAGGGACATCTGGAGGACAATAGCATTTAACATCCCTAGGGAATCCTTCTTTAGCTTGGACTCCTCACTGAGTTTCCTTCACGTCAGTGATGAACACCTCTCCTTGCTTTATGTCTTACCAGATATTGAAGGTCAAAAGGACATCAGAAAGATTCTCTTTTTTGTTATGTCTTCAAAGGATCTTAAATAATTTGATATGTGGATGAGAGACCTTTTGGAAGAGAGTCTATTTTTTAAAATAAGTTTTTGTTGCTGTCTTTCTTTTTTAAAGACCATAATTTCCTTCAGTATGCCTCCTACTTCCCTTCCACAGAGCCATCTCAGAAACAGTATTTTTTAAGGAAAAAAGGGAAAAATCAGCATAATTAGTTAATACATCAAAAAAGTCTGTAAATATGTGCAATGATCAGCAATAGTGGACTTCCCACCTCTGCAAAGGAGTGGGGTGGGGGAATCATCTCAGAGCTTTTCTTTGGAGTTATGCTCTTTCTTTACAATTTTGCAACATTCAATTTTGACTTTTTTTGGTGATTATTCTTTCCACTTACAATGTTGCAGCCATGTGTATCATATTCCTGGTTCTGCTTACTTTACTCTGCATCAGTTCATGTAGAGCTTTCCATGTTGTTCTGTATTTATCATATACCTCATTACACTCATGTAGCACAATTTGTTAAACCATTCTCCAATCAATACCATCTACATTGTTTCCAGTACTTTGCTAACACAAAAAAGTACTGTTATACATATGTATAAACTCTATCAAACTGCCAACCATTTTCAGAAGAAGGGGGAAGAGAGGGAGGGAGAAAAATCTGGAACTCAAAATCTTGTAAAAATGATTGCTAAAAAATTTTCTTGACATGTAAATTGGGAAAAAATTAAATGCTATTAAACTTAAAAAAGTACTGTTATAACCATTTTTTTTGTATTTGAGGACTTTCTTCTTATCAATGGCCTCCTTGGGGTTTAGGCCTAGTAATGGAATCTTAAAGTCAAAGGGAATAGATTTTGGAGTCACTTTATTTGAACAACAATATTTGCTTTCCAAAATGCTTGTCCCAATTTTCAGCTTCACCAATAGTGTACTGACATGCCTATCTTCCCATAACACCCCCGACATTGATTATTACCATCTTTTGTCATTTTTGCCACCTTGCAAGGTGAGAAGAGAAACCTCAGAGATGTTTTGATTTGCAGTTTTATTATTTTCATATGACTTTTAATAGTATGCAACTCTTCTTTTGAGAACTGTTTGTTTTATCAGTTGCTAATAATCTAATGAGTAATATCTTTTGGTCTTATATTTTATATCTATTAATTATTTATATATCTTGGGTACCACACCCTTAGCAGAGAAATATCTTTGATACAGAAATTTTTTTTCTTGTTTGATCACTTCCCTTTGTATTCTAGGTACATTAATTTTTTTACGGAGAAGTATTTCAATTTCATACAATCAGTTATATCTTTTAGCTTCTGTAACTACCTCTAGGTTTTGTTTGATTAAGAATATATCTCTTACAAAAGAACTGATGGAGTCTGAATGCATATTGAAGCATACCATTTTTCATTTTGTGTGTATATGTTTTTGTCTGTACTTTCTTTCACAGCATGACTAATATGGAAATATGTTTTGCATGATTGCACATATATAACCCATAGCAAATTGCTTACCATCTCATGGTGGGGGAAGGAGGGCAAGGGAGAATTTGGAACTTGAGATTTTTAAAAATGAATGTTAAAAATTGTGTTGACATGTAATTGGGAAAAAATAAAATGTTATTAAAAATAAAGTGGGAATAATAATAATGAAAGAATATATCTCTTACTCATAATTGTAAAAGGTATACAATCTGTTTCTCTTTTTTTTAAATAGTGTATTCTTTAATATTGAAGTCACATATCCATTTAGAATAGATTGTAGAGTATGGTATAAGGTGTTGGTCTAAACCTAGTTTCTGCCAGATTACATTCTTTCATAAGTAATTTATGTTTTCTAGTTTATCAAACACTGGGTTGAGTTCCATCGTTTTGGATTCTCCTTTGTCTAGTCTCTTCCATTGCTTTACCTGTTTTTTTTAAGCTAATACCAGATGGTTTTCATGGCTGCTGCTTTATAATGTAGTTTGAAGTTTAGAAATGCTATTTCTTCTCTGTCCCAATCTCTTTTACTTTTTTCTTTTCATATTTAGACCTTTTATTTTTCCAAATGAATTTTATTTTATTTTAAATTTTGAATCAATATTCATTAGTAATGTGGTTTACAGTTCTTCAACTGTGCTTTATCCTTCCCCAGTTTAGGTATTAGGATTATATTTGTCTCATAAAAGGGAATCTGGTAGGGTGTTTTCTTTCTCAAATTTTGAGAATAATTTGCATAATATTGTTGCTAATTGTTCTTTAAAAGTTTTACAGAATTCTCCTGTGAATCTTAGGATCAAGAGGTTTTTTTTCCCTTTGGTAGTTACTTTAGAGCTAATTTTATTTCCCTTTCTGAGACTGGATCCTTTAAGATCTCTATTTGGTCTTGTTGGGTGTTTTACATTTTTGAAGATATTTCTCTAGTTTCTTTGTATTCTCAGCTTTGTTAGGATATAACTGTGTATTGTGGGTTCTAATAGTTTTTTTTCTGGTGTGTGTGTGTATGTCTGTGAGAGAAAGATAGAGAGAGACAGAGACAGAGACAGAGAGACAGAGAGAGAGATTTCACCTTGTTGATATGTTATTTGTTGATATCCTGCCCTCTTATTTTTTCATCAGATTGGCTAAGGTCTATTATCAATTTTATCAGTCTTTTCAAAGAACCAGCTTTTAGTTTACTTCATCACTCATATAATCTTTTGATTTCCAGTTTATTTCTCCTCTAATTTTTAATATCTCTTTTATGCTTATTTTAGGTTTGTTTATTGGCATTTTAATTTTTAATGATGCATATTCAGTTCATTAAGCCTCTCTATTTTCTTGATGTATATTTGCCAGGGATGTGATTCCCTGCCCCCCATAGACTTCTTTAATTGCACCCCAGATATTATGGTAGAAGAGAACCTCCAAGGCAATTTTGCTCTATCGAAACAAATGTATTTTTAAAATAATCAACAAACACTAAAGCACAGTGGGATGTTGTATTCTCTACATCTTTCAGTCAATTGTATCATGGTGAAGATACATTCTACTCTGGAATATTACTTGTGAAAGCTTGCCCATTTTCTACTAATGCCTTTACTGAGGATGCCCTTGACGCATTATTTTCATTACAATTTTATAGAGATGGGGAAGTAGGCATAGAAGCTGGTAGCTGTTGATGTTCTCTCAGGAATCTTTTTCACTATTAATGAGGCTAATAACTTTTTTCCTCGTGTGCCTCTGGTATCTTCACATCCTCCATTTATCTTCAAATTAATCTCTCAACACTCTCTCACAATTGTGTTGTCTCCAGAGCAGCCCTCCTGCTCACAAGCTTGATCTAACTCAGCTGCTTTCTCATGTTTGTTCTCTTTGGCATCATCCCAGTTCTTCTAGAAGCATATCCATGACTGTGATGGCAGAGTCCAAACTCAGTAGTGAAAAAAGTTGGATATGAAAATCTTTTTAGATTTTTCCCATTTTTACCCCTCCATTCACCATTTTTCTTTTTCTTATTGTCCTCTGTCCCTTTACAACTTTAAGTGCCCTCAAGATGTCTGCTTAGTTGGGTCTCTTTGGCAAGCTTTCTTTAAACTAATTTTACTCTTCATTGCTCCTGTTTCTAGAGGCAAAACTGAGGCAATACAAATCTTCCCTTTTATCTATAGGATTTGACAAACAAATTTATATTATGAACTGGTGTTACCTTTGGATGTCATGCCTCCCCATTTGGCCAGAAAGTCAAGTGTTTGCTGACTCGGGTGTCTTTAGGCTCTTTGGGTTCCTTTATTGTGGTAATTGATTAATGATGGCTAAACTTCTGCATGAGATTATTATAGCTATTGGTGCCTATGGATTTTTTCCATTCATTTTTCATTATCAATAACATGTTTAAAGCTGAAATTTTTTATATCTTATCTTTTTCTCCTTTTAATTTTTTAGCTTTATATTAATTTTGATTTTTGCACTAGTAAGTGGGTGATCTATCTATAACACTTACAACTGATTGAGAAATGACTTCTACACTGGGAACAAGTAATTGATTATCTTCCAACATAAATAATTTCATTTTTTGTGATATTCTTTGGTCTTTGACATATCCATATTCTGCTGAATTCTTTCTTTAAAAAAGCATATGTAATTGGCCTATGGACACCAAGGGTCTACTAACCTTTGTCCTTTTTCATAACTTCTTTCTGATCCATGTTGTGCAATATATTTCTCACCCTCTTCATCTATTTCTACTTTTTCATTTCAGTATTAAAACATATATTGATTTAGTTTGCAGGGTCTTATCAAGTTTGTTGGAGAATTGCGCCACCTCTTCATCCTCTGCAAAGGATGTTGGTATTAATCTGCAATTATTTTCATGGTGGTCCTTTTGCAAATACCTGTCATGAGCACTTCAAATACCAGATGACCAAATGTTCCATGAAACAATGCTTTTTGGTTTCTTGTTGCCTTTGTATGACTGATAAAACCAACTCATACAATTACATAATTAGGCTCCCTGTATCTTTTCATTTAACTACAATTTCCCTCCTTCTTCATTTAATTTATAGTGAGAATGCCAAGACTGATCCAGGTAAATTCCTCCAGTAGCATGTTTACTTTGGATGGTGAGCTCATATTTAGAGCACCAACAAATAAGTTAATGTTCATAGATGGTCTAAAAACCATGTGGTTCTTAGCACCTCTGCCCCCTTTTCTACCACTCAGTTGCCATCACTATAGGAGGAGCCATTTTATATTTTTATCATTATTTGCCATGGCCAAAGAATCCATCACCAAGTGGCCAGCCTACTAGTGATGAGTTTCTCCATACTTAGCTAGGCACTGGTTTAAAAGATAAAGCCCTTACCTGGATCTAATGTCATATAGCTAGCTCTAAGTTCATACATATCTTCCTCCTGCTACCAATGGCCCAGGACTAAGGCTTCCTATAATATTTTTTATTCCAACCCCACTAATTCAGGAAGACTTGAGGAACAGGCCTATCAGCTCTCTCTCCCTCTCTCTCTCTCTCTCTCTCTCTCTGTCTCTGTCTCTGTCTCTCTCTCTCTCTCTCTGCCTCTCTCTCTCTCTCTCTCTCTCTCTCTCTCTCTCTCTCTCTCTCTCTCTCTCCAAGTCCTGGAACTTGGTTCAGCTGAAACTCAGAGAGAAACCTGAGATGCTAAATGTCCTGCCCCAGAAATGACCAAATTGACAAAATGTCACCATGATGTAGGAGTGAGGTAGGGAAGGAAGAACCAAGCCATGAGATAGAGAATCACAGAGGTCATAAAACCAACCCAAACCTAAGCAGGAATCCCTTTTACAACACAGATAGACAGACAGATGGATAGCTAGCTAGATAGAGGCTTTATTAAGCATTTACCATGTCACAGTCAGTTGAAGTGCTGAGGATACAAATACAAGATAATAAGGACTATTATTTCCTTTGTTCTTTTTAATGTAGCCTAAGACCCAATTAGCTATTTGACCCTGGGCAAGTCATTTAACCTTGTTTGCCTTCTTTTTCTCATCTGTAAAATGAGCTGGAGAAGGAAACAACAAACTACTCCAGTACATTTGCCGAGAAAACCTCAAATGGGGTCACGGAGAGTCAGACATGACTGAAATGACTGAACAACAACAGATACACACACACACACACACACACACACACACACACACACATATATATATATATGTTCGATCCACTTTTTGCATGTTCCACTGTTAAGTCATATTGAGCAAAATTTCAGTCCATTAAATGGACTGAGACCTGGGAACAATGAAAACAGGTTCTTGTTCACAGCCTTTGAGTTTATGTAGTCTAACTCTCTCAATGTGCAGATGAGGAAACTGAGGCCTGGATAAGGGAAATTACTCACCCAAGGTCATATAGCTAGCACATGGCAGGACTGGGAGCTGACCTCAGCCTTCTGACTCCAAGTACCATGCTCTGGCATCCGGATGGACATGTTGGGGCTCAGGAAGGACAAACATTAGGACTAGTGGAAGGAGTGGGGGTGGCCAGGCTCAGGCAGGGAAGAAAAGACAGGAGGGAATCCTCATCATGCTGGTGGGCTCTAGGTTCTGAAGTAATGGCCATAGGAAGCTGAGGATGCTCAGAAAGTTTCCTCAGACTACATTGTACCAGGGTATGAACTTTCAGATACTATAGCTAGTCCAGCCCCAGTTTTAGGGGAGCATCTGCACCAGAGACACTTAGGAGAAGAATTTGTTCTCCGGGTCTCTCTTCACCTGATTGCTAATACTCAAAAAGCCTTTCAGGTAGAAGAAGCATTTTGTCCCATAATTAGAGAGAAAAGGCTGAAAATGCAAGCATGAAGGAGAGGTAACCATGGAAACCGCCTCAACCATGGGTGAGTACAAATGATGACCTCGGCTCCTTTCCTCTTTTCCTAGAGGGAGAGGATTGGGAACCAGAAAGGCTCTAAAAGGAGGGGACAGGAAGAGAGCAACACCTTCATAATTCTGTCTGGAGGCAATACTCCCACTTCCCTCCCACTATGTAAATACAAAAAAAATACTGTCCTCCATAGGCACCATTGAGTGGCATTTTAGGAGTATCCTGACTCTAATAGGAGCTCTGGGTTCCTAGGTTAAAAAAATTATGTTTGTCCTCAATTTTCTCCTCTGTAAAATGGGAATACCAACTCCTTCCTCATGGAGTTTCTGGGGTGCTTAAATGAGATCATGCATATAAAGCTTCATATATGTCAGTTATTATTCCTAATAATAATAAATGTGAGTTATTATTAATAATGAACAGCCAAGTTATTAAGAACCACCAACATTCATAGAATGCTTTAAAGTTTGCAAAGCACTTCATTTTCTCACTTTATCTGAGCCTCATAATGACCCTCCAAGGGAGATACAACAGCTTTTAGCACGGGAGTGCTGACTGCGCCCTAAGCCTGACGCTGGCTGTGTGATCACACACAACGTTTTTGGGGGGATTTGGTTTTCTCATACATAAAGTGGAGATGGTAATGAGTTCCATACTTCCCTCAAAGGGCTGTTTGAAGTTCAAATGAGGTAACGCATGGTCAAGCACCATACATATGTCAGCTATTATTAACAGATAATAACCAAGATATTCATAACAACAGATACTTCTGCAATATTTTAAGGTTTGTTGTTGTTCAGTCATGTCTGACTCCTCATGACTCTATTTGGGGTTTTCTTGGCAAAAATACTATAGTGGTTTGCCATTTCCTTCTCCAGCTCATTTGACAGATGAGAAAACTGAAGCAAATAGGGTTAAGTGACTTGCCCAGGGTCACACAGCTAGTATGCGTTTGAGGCTAGAATTGAACTCTGGTTTTCTGGACTCCAGACCCAGCACTCTATCCACTTGGTCACCTAGCTGCACCTATTTTAAGGTTTGCAAAGTATTTTACTTATCTCATTTAAACCTCATAATTACACTGAAGGGTAGGTACAGTCAGGCATTATCATCCTCAGTTTAAAGATGTTTAAAGAGTACAGGAAAGTCACACAGCTAGCAAATATCAGATGTGGGATTTGACCTCGGATCTTCCAGACTCTAAATCCAACACTCACTCTCCAATACCAGTTGACGGAGACTCCTTAGTAACCCTGCCACGAATGCTTTGAGAGAGGGAAGGGTGCCCCACTTGGCAAGTGAAAGCCTCTTGGCGCAACCTCCTTAGGAACAGCCCATAGTGCTCCAGGGGAATTTTTTCTTGATGTGAAAAAAAGCATCTAAAGAGGAGATAACTTAGGCCTGCCTGCTTCACCCATCTGCCCACCTACCACCCCCAGGTCTTTATGAGAGGTTAAGTAACCCACCTAATGTCACAAACTGTGTTAATAGCAGGCCTGGGATGAGAATCCAGGTCTCCTGCCTTCCACCTCAATGCTCTCTCCACACTGTCCTCTGATGTTAGAAGCCGAGGGGTCCCAGTTTCCAGCTCACTGTCAATCAGATTTTCCAGGATCCTCTTATTCCAAAGAAAACAACACTAAAGCATTGGGAATCTCAGGAAAATGGCCAGTGACTTTTGAACCCAGATTATCTTCCCCAGACTCTGTGCAGGGTTATTGTACATTAAAGGCAGAAAGGAACCAGGGAAAGGAAGCGTTCCAGGGCTTTGCTTTCCCCAGAAGCTTCCCCTCCAGCCCACCCCCGCAGCTGTCTTTACCTGCTCCTATAATCACTGCGTCATATTCTGGCTTCAGGTGGCCCCCAGCCACAGTGGCTGCTGGTCTCCCTCGAAGGTGAGTAGAGGCAGCAAAAGCCCTTCCTAACCTCTGGCTTGTGGCAATCATTTTCACCTTGGTTTTAAACTCCAACAGGTTTCCAGCTGCAGCCGCTGATAGGGCTGGGACTTTGCTTTTTCAGATTGTCTTGGCTGCAGACAGAGAGGGGAGTGGAGAGAAAAGCAGGAAGGTGGAGCTCCGAGCCCAGCTCTTCCGGGCCTTGGCCTCCCAGATCTGGCTTTGGGCCATCTCTGAAAAGGAATTTGCTTTCCTGGGTTTTCTCTCTCCTTCTCCAGCGCCTCTTCGTCAGGCCTCCATGAAGTGGAAGCTGAGTTGAGATTACTCATTAACTTGGCAGAAGAGGGGTTCGCTCCCTAGGGTTTATCATTAAGGAGGAGAAGCTCTGGTTTGCGTATATGTAGGAGTTCCATAAAGAATAAAATCAAAGTAATAATGACAGCTCCCAATCACATAGTGCTTTAAGGTTTGAGAAGACCTTTGTATCTATTATCTTATGTGATCCTCACAACACCCCGGGAATAGGCGCTATTATCCCTGTTTTACAGATGAGGAAACTGAGGCAGGCAAAGGTTAAGTGACTTACCCAGGCTCTCTCATCTGCACGGAGGCAGACCTGATTTCGAGGCCAACACATTATCCGCAATGCCACTGCAGGTAGTTTGCCCTGCATAGAATAAAGAGAATTTAGGAGCTTATATCTGAAGAAGAAAAGCCATCAGCTCTCAAAATGAAATGTTCTTGGGTAGTCTCTACTCTCCTTTTGTCATCATTAGTGTCCAGCTCTTTGTGACCCCTTTTCGGGATATTCTTAGCAAAGACACTGGAATGTTTGGCATTTCCTTCTCCAGCTCATTTTACACGTGAGGAAACTGAGACAAACAGGGTAAAGTGACTTGCCAAGGGACATACAGCTAGCAAGTATCTGAGGTCAAATTTGAACTCAGATCTTCCTGACTCCAGGCCTGGCACTTTATACACAGCACCACCCAGCTGCCACACTTGTAAGAACTTGCTTATCCCTATCAACAGAATTGGGGGCGGCTGACCATCAGTCACCCGCCATTCCTTTACCATTACGTTTTGGAGCACTACATCTGCCGGTCATGACTGGTCACTTACATGCTCAGCTCCCACTGACCTATTCCTTCCAGGTCTGAAGCGTCTTTCAGCCTCACAAATCTCAAAGTCAAGGTTAAACAGTTTGATGAGTAAAAGCATAGGAAACTCTAGAAATATTAGCCATTTGCATCATAAAATGTGACATTACAAGCCTCAAGGCAAACCTTGTGTTTCAAGGAAGTTCACCTAACCAATAAAAGTCTCCTATCTCCACTTATTGCAAGAGAGGAGATTCATGGTCATCACACCAGTGACTTGTGACCACCTGCTGCAGCTTAAAGCCCCCTCTTTGTCCTTGTGGGTAGGGCAATATGTGCTGCCTTCTTTTCCATCACTCCATGACTCACGCTTGTGATTTGCTTGGGCCACCCTCCTCCACCTCCAACACCAAGGTCCAACTCATGCTTGCACATCTCTGCAGGTGAATGGAGTGGGGAGCTGCAG
The DNA here is from genome assembly GCF_011100635.1 of Trichosurus vulpecula. Lineage (NCBI taxonomy): Eukaryota > Metazoa > Chordata > Mammalia > Diprotodontia > Phalangeridae > Trichosurus > Trichosurus vulpecula. The sequence continues at coordinate 76,737,069 of NC_050580.1, read as the reverse complement.
GTTCAAGAGGGGAGAGATGCTTCCCATCGTCTTGATGTATTTACCCTCTTAAGATTCCCTCCAGAGACCTGTGTACAGGCACACCTCACAAAAATCCCCTCTCAATGGTCTCTCAATGGACCCTCCCTATGAAGAATTTTTTATTCCCAATGTCTTCTAAGAGATGCAGTCCAGGGAGAAGGTGCCCAGATACAGGTCTACCCCAAAGACCCACCCTTTGCAGAAATATCCCAGACTCTCTAAGTCTTCTCCTTTTGTCCTTATAGGATCAGGCTGAAATGGACCAAAGGGAACATGCTTCATATTTCTCCTGAAGCAGGCAACTAAGCCCACCTAAGAAGGCCCCACAAAAGCTAATTTTCTTTTACCACCACTCAGGTTCTAGGCAAAATGGCTAAGTTGTTGCAATATGCCTTTGGGAAGTCTGCTTCCTCCCTACTGTTGCCCTCTTCTTCCTCTTTGTAGTTCTTATCCAGATGTTTGTTCTCATGCCTTCTGACTCTCTTCCGACACTGCAGTGTCCTGCCCAAAGTAACCAACGCTCGAAAATCAGATCCTCTAGATTCCCTACCCTACCAACAACCACTGCTTCCCCTTTTCCCCCTCCAGTTCAGCGGATCTCAATTAGGAAGAAAGCAATCTAATTGTCGCCTTGAAGTAATTGATAGTAAGGTGTGAATACCCACCAGTTTAGAATTCTCGGAGGGGATTTGCATTTTCAAAATGGTACCACACTAGCAAGAGACCCTTGAGCCCATCAATTTCAACTCCCATTCAACAAAAGCAGAGAGCCATCTTCTCTTTGCTTACATGGTGGAATATTTGGGAGGGCTCACCCTCTCACCACCTGCATTCTATAGTAATAGAATCTACTTCCAGGGTTGCGAAGATCAATGAGGTAAGCTTTGCAAACCTCAAAGTGCTGTGCACAATGTCAGCATTGCTATGGCTGCCTTACTGTCCCATTGTTTTATGAATCGAAATTCCCATGCAGAGCCAAAGGCTGCCACCTGTGTGTCCTAGTTTTGCCTGCTCAAACAAGTCAGTTCCCTTTTCCGTATAATAACCTTCCAAATATTTGAGGACAGCTATCTGTCTTCCCTTGGCCTTCTCTCCTAAGAAAAACCAACATGGTTCCTGCAAGTCATGACCTAAGTCTAACTGAGCTTCTATTTCCTTATATGTAAAATGAGGGTGGGAAATAAATGATGGTTAAAATCCCCTTTGGCTCTAAATCTGTGATTCTATCATTCCTTATGAGGCTGTTAGGTGTCACAGAGATAGAGCGCTGGGCCTGGAATCAGGAAGAATCATTATCTTCCTGATTTCAAACCTGGCCCCAGACACTTACTAGCTGGGCGACCCTAGGCAAATCACTTAATCCTGTTTGCCTCAGTTGTCTCATCCATAAAATGATCTGGAGAAGGAAACGGCAAACCGCTCTAGTATCTTTGCCAAGAAAACCCCAAATGGGGTCACAAAGAATTGGACAGACTGAACAACCCCAACAACATCATTCCTTATGCTGAGAGAACCTTTCAAGGGGTCCCCAATGTCAAAACCATTTCCATAATAATACTAAGATGTTATTTGCCTAATAAAATACTCCTCTGAATTCCAGCTACATATCTGCATGAGCCTGGATTTTCTTCATCTACTTCAACCAAAAAAAACATGTAACAGATTGAACATAGAAGCAGATATGGGAACCCAGATGTCTTCAATTCAATTAAAGAGATTTGCAAAAATACGTTAAACCATGCAACCTTCTTACTAATTTTTGTTTTGTTTTGGAAATATAGTTACTTATCATAAAAATATTTAACATTAATGACTTTATTATTGTTACTATAAATGAATTATATCAGTTGTAATTATATCAGTTGTAATTTCTGATAGAGAAAATATCACTAGATATAATTAATCCGCTTAAACAAAAGCTCTTTGGAGGTCCTCAGTAACTTTTAAGAGTATAAAGGGAAACCAAAAAGTTTGAGAACCTGTGGTATAGTGGATGGATAGAGAACTGGCCTCAAACCCAGAAAGATCTGTATTCAATTCTTTTCTCTGACATATATTAATTGTGTGACCCTGGGTAAGTCATTTAAGCTCTCAATGCCACAGGCAACTTTCAAACATTATAAATTGTGGAAGTGTAGAAACTGTATTAGTAGAGGGAGTTTCCTCACCTGGGAGGTCCCTATATCAATGAAATCACAATTCTAAGTTTCTATCCCTATGATCCTCTGACTGTTCCTTGGAGCATCTAGACCCCTCCTCATCCCAGATGCTATCCTCTGGATGCTATCACTATCCCTCAAACAATGGGGCAAATGCAACCTCCCAGATGTGGTGGTATGAAGAGTTGAAAGGATAGGAAGATTATTACTTCCAACGATCTGGACAATATTCTTCTATTTGTATAGCCCAAGAAAGTGTTGATTAAAAAAAACAAACTATCGGCTGTGTCCCATGGCTGCCTCACTCTAAGTTTGTGATCATCTAAGCACCCTCATCTTTTCTCACATGTTCTGTAGCTTAGAGTCTGCTAGGTGGCACAGCAGTACCGTATATAGTGTGTGTGTTGGACTTGGAGTCTGGAAGACCTGAGTTTGAATCCTGCCTCAGACACTAGCTGTGTGGTGCAATCCTGGGTAGGTCACTTAACCTCTGTCTGCCTCAGTTTCCTTGTCTATAAAATGGGGATAATAACAGCACCCACCTCCCAGGGTCTCTGTGAGATCGAATGAGATAACATGCAAAGTGCTTTGCAAACCTTAAATCACTATATTAATGGTAGATATTAGTATTGTCGTTGACAAGTTCCATTTCTGCCATCCTTCATTTCTGTAATTATTTTTATAAGCTATATGCACAATTTAATGTTACACATGAAAATAATTGGCATTTCTTTCCAGTTACACATAAATATAATTTTTGATATTCATTTTTAAAAATTCTGAGTTTCAAATTCTCTCCCCCCACCCCTCCTCTCCTTCCCCCTATGCATGTTCAGTACTTTAGGGATCTGTGATTTGGTCAAGGTCAGCTCTCCTTTTGCTCATACACCTTGTAATCTCTCTATGGCTCAGGAAATAGATAGAAGCCAAAAATAATCATCCCCCTGTAGTCAGTGGTGGTGGGCTTCCGGATGCAGCCAGAGTAGTCCTCAGACAGTTCTATACTGGAAGCCTTTCTAGGCTTGATGGGGGTTGCTGACTTAGCATTCAAAACTTGAGTGACCTTATCCTTGTTACGTTGAATCTTGTTAGTTCTAAGCCAGTGTTCTAGGTTGTCAAGACAGTTTTCTTTACTTTGTTGTCAAGAGAAGCAGTGGTGGATGGAGGACTGTCTCAAGGTCCAGAAAACCTGGGTTCAAATTCTGCCTTTGATCCATACTGGCTGTATGACCCTGGGCAAGTCTTTTAATTTCTCAGTGCCCCAGGCAACTTTCTTTTTTTAAATTTTATTTTCAATTCCAAATTCTTTCTCTCCCCATCCCCTTTTCCCACTCATTGAGAAAGCAAGAAAAATAAAAACCAACCCAATAAACATGTATTAAGTGCCTACTCTGTGCCAGCACTGAGTTAAGTCCTGGGGATACAATTAATAAAAAGAAATCCCTGCCCTCAAGGAGTTTACAATCTAAAGGGAGAGATAGCACACAAAAGAAGGCAGGAGAGGGAGAGAGGGATACCAGGGGTTAGCTGCCCTGGGATCATCTTGTTCATAGAGTTGAAACCAGGCAGGGCAGCGCAGGCCAAGTGCCATGAGCTGAGAGTCCAGTCTCTGCCCTCTATAAAGGAAGGCAATGGGAGAAGTTTGGCACTCCACCTTCCAGCCCTCCAATTAGAAGGGAGAGACTTGAGTTAGCAACAAGGTGGTCAGTTTAGAATAGATGAAATTAACCTAGAAGGGCCATCTTGTTTGATGGAATTGAAGCCAGGCAGAGCAGCAGATGCAAAATGGAGTGAATTACAAATGACCATTACACATATGTGTGGACATGCAAAACAAATTTCCGCCTTAGATCCAGGCAATTTTCTAAGATGAAGTAAACAGAAGAATTGCGGGTCTGCATAGGTGGAGGGGGTTTCCTCACCAGCAGTTCCCTGTGCCAATGATGGAATCACAGGATTCCACCCCTCCCCCCAATTCAGTTATCTATAGTAGGTAGCTATCTCTTCTAGCTCTGTTATTTGAAAGTCTGATAAACATGCCTTCCACATTTTCATCCAAATAACTGATGAAAAATGAATGCGACAAGACTGAAGACAGACCCCAGCAGCACAGTCGCAGAGCCCACAGAGCAGGGAATTCTTAACCTTTTTTGGGTTATGGTCCCTTGGGCAATCTGATGAAACCTATGAACCCTTCAGAATAATATTTTATTGCCTGTATTCATAACTGAGAGAAATACTAAGTTTCAGTAAGAAATTAGTGAAAATAAAGGTATATTTCTTTTCCGTCTACCTTCTGAAGCCTAACCACCGGGACCGGACCCTAAATTAAGAACAGCCCCCATACAATCTCTCTATTCTCAGCTAATTCAATTCAGGTCGACTTTATTAAATGCCTATGCTCAGTGCTAGAGGCCAGGAATACAAAGATGAAAAAACAGCAACGCCTACATTCAAAGAGCAATAGAGGGGGATGATATTATGACTACATGTAATGTAACAACTCATGAGCCTTGGTCCTTTAAACCTCTGTGAGCGATGATTTGATTTTTATTTATTTATGTTTTCGACATAGATTTTTATAAGATTTTGAGTTTAACATTTTCCCTTCCCTTCCCTCCTCCCTCCTTAAGACAGCTTGCAATCTGATACAGGTTATACATGTACATTCATATTAAACATGTTTCCACATTAGTCATGTTGTGAAAGGAGAATCAGAACAAAAGGGAAAAACCATGAGAAAGAAGAAAAGAAAGAAAAAACAGTATGCTTCGATCTGCATTCAGACTCCGTAGTTCTTTCTCTAGATAGGGAGAGCATTTTCCATCATGAGTCTTTTAGAATTGTCTTGCTGAGAAGAGCCAAGTCTAACAAAGTTGGTCATCGAATAACGTTGCTGTTACTGTGTACAATGTTCTCCTGGTTCTGCTCACTTCACTCAGCATCAGTTCATGTAAGTCTTTCCAGGTTTTTATGAAGTGTATTTTTAACAGGTTGTTTGCTTCATGTTTTGTCATACTCCCTAGCCTGAGACACTCACTCTTTCACTTGCTGAAACTGCTCCTTTTTTGGTGTTTCTGTCCCTCACTTGGTCCAGGACCCTTATCCAAAGGCAGATGGGCCTGATGAACACTGTCTAAGCTACCTTAAGTTTGAGGGGCTATAATTTTGCATTCTGATATATAATTTTGTACCAGCTGGCTTGTTTGTAATGTAAACTGAACAGCATACCCTTTAGAAACAGCATTTGAGAATTGTTAGATTTCTCCATAGCACTTTGGAATCGCAGCTTTTGTTCATACATACCCTTAGGGTAGTATCCTTTTTGGGTTACCTTCACAACTTGGCACTTAAGAGGTTCATAGGTTGGATCCCCAGGAGATGACTATTCTCAGATTCAAAAGTATTCTGTGGGCCTGTACCCCCAAAACTATAGCTCACAAGTCCCCACCAAGTAAACATATAAGGGTAAATAGATAGTAGAGACAAGTAGCTCAAAGCAAAGGCATAAGATTGCATCATAAGGGGGCAGCTAGGTGGCACCATGGATAGAACTGGTCCCAGAGTCAGGAGGACTTAAGTTCAAACCTGGCCTCAGACACTTACTAGGTGTGTGACCCTGGGCAAGTCACTTAACCCCAATTGCTGCCCCTTTCTCCTCAAAAAAGATTGCATTGTAAGACCAGTAGATACAAAATATTCTCCCCATAAACCTTTCCTGATCTCTCCCATAAGGACATATGGCAGACAAGGTATAGAGGTGGGCACAAACTTAAGAGTAGGTTGGTAATGAGGCATATGCATGGGGGACATCTGTGGAAACTCGTGCCTCTAGGACTGCAGGGCACCAGTGTCCTCTCTCTCCATGGTGTCCTCACACTGTGGTTCTCCTCTTCCCCCCAATAGTGTTTCTGTTGTGAGCTGCTCACCTGGGTTCTCCAGGTCTGTTCCTCTCCACAGCTGGAGTTTTACTCTCCAGTGCTAAATTTCTCTCTGCTCCACAATCGGCATTCTTCTCCTTGTGGCTGCTTCTACTCATCCCTGATTCTCAATACGTGTCTATTGGCTGTGATATGAGCGGCTCTCCTACAAGACTCTGACAGGTTTGTGGCCAGTCTTTGGCCGGCCAATAGAAAACCAGCCATCTAATTCTACCAGAGGGAACTCCTACATTTCACTTCATAAAGGCATGAAGGTGCTGACTTGTCTTCAGGATTTTGTTTTCTCACCTCCTTACCTGTTATCTGCCCATCCTCTCTTGGGATTACATCAGCTACTTGTTGTTGGGGGTGGGATTAATTCTACAACCCTTCCCCCCCTTTCCCATCACACTAGAAACTGTATAAAATTCTAAGCATTCGTCCAGCTCACAGTATTATCTTGCCTTGGATAGCAGTTCCTGAGGCGGGGTAAGGAATCTTCAGTGGAGGTGGTGGACTTCACACTGAACCCCCTAACTACCAGCCACCCAGCTGAATGTTAAGCCAAGTTGTGGAAGAGCTGGCTCCTGGCAGATGCAGGTGCTGTGACTCAGTGTACCCCAGGGTGTTCATCTGTTTGGCAGCCAGAAGAGACTAGGCAGAGTACCCGGGCTCTTAATGAGTGTTCTCACCAATAAAGTTTTAATCAACCAAATGCTGTTACCTCACTTTCTTGGCTCAAACCTTAACTCTTAATTAAAGTTCTATTCAAGGGCATGGCTGACCCAGTTAACACCTTGTTGGCCAGTCAGATTAGCATACATTAATAAGGTATGAAGCAGACTGTGCCAGGGATGGGAGAGCTAGACAAAGTCCTCTAAGATAATTTGAGGAGGCCTCAGTTTCAGCTGGGATGGAGGAGAAACTGAAAAAGTGAGGAAGTCTTCATGGCACCTGAGCTGGACCTTGAAAGAAAAGAGAGAGCATTCCAGTAATGGGGGATGGGCTTCCCCAGGCAAACCTTGCCCTTAGCTGGCCCTGTTAGCCTAAATCTCTCTCTGCTTCCTTTGTAGGACCCTCCTTAAGGAGCCAAATTTATCACTCCCAGCCTGCCGTGGATGAATTGGAAGTGTCTAGGGTGAGAGTAGGAAACAATTTGTGGTTATTTGGCTGGAATGCGGAGGGGCCTGAGTAAATGTTGAGGGGTTGCTTCATCCCTGAGGCACTTGAGAGTCACTGACTTTCCTTTTTTTTAAATTTTGATTTTAAGAATCATCAAAAAGGGGCAGCTAGGTGGTGCAGTGGATAGAGCACGGGACCTGGAGTCAGGGGGACCTGAGCACAAATCCACCTCAGACACTTGACACTTACTAGTTGTGTGACCCTGGGAAAACCACTTAATCCCGACTGCCTTACCAAAAAAAAAATCATCAACAAAGACAACAATTTTAACACATTACAAAGAACATGAGATTTTATTTAAAAAAAAACTCTCCTGACTTCCATTATGTATAGTTTATCTTTTTAAAAGTAAACATTAATTTAACAAGATAGTAACAAAACAGCCCCATTTCTGTCTTTTTTTGGTCTGTGCATTTTTAAAGAGGACAATTGATACAACAACATGAAGAAAAGTAACTTTGAAAGACCACTGAGGGTCTTTGAGCAGGTGGTGAAAATGGTTAGAAGGAAGGTGAGATGATTAGGAGAGAATGGAAGCAGCGGGACCAGTTAGACCGGGCAAATGCCGATGGAGATTTGAACTAGGGGGTGGCATCGTGAGTTGAGAATGACTCTAGAGATATCATGGAGGTAAAATGTAGGATTTTGCAGCTGGTTGGATTGGGGTTCCTTATGAATTTGCAGGGACCCTGCACAGATTCTCCCTCCCAGATTCTTCCTGCATGCCCTAATACTGCCAAGAGCCACAGAGGAAAATTAGTTTTTTTTCTCATTCTTCTTCTGTAATTGAACTGTCAGTTTTCCAGTGTGTTTCCTTTACAAGTTAGACCCGGGTCTTTGAGATAACTCTTGCATGGTTGAATAAGTAATGACATATGTCTTACTGCTACACCCATCAGGAGTAGGAAAGCCCAGAGGAGCAATCAAATGCTGCATCCCAATCGGCCTAGAGCACGCAGTGCGAAGCTCATCGGTGGTATTATTTAAATTCTTATTTAAACAGTCTAGACCAGGGATGGGGAACCACGCGTGGCCCTCTAGGTTCTCAAGTACAGCCCTTTGACTGAATCCAAACTTCAGGAGAAGGGCTGCAGGTTCCCCACCCCTGAATTCTAGATTGATTTATTGTGCTGTTGCCCAACTGGCAGCTTCTTGGAAATTCTTACGGAATGTAGGTTCATAGGACAAGGTTTGCCTGATGCACTCAAAATCCCAAATGATTAACCCGGAGTGATCGGTCCTTTCTGGGCGCCCCAGACCTCTAAGGCTCTTGCTAAGTTTATCTCTTTTTTAAGCCAGTGCTACTTCATCCTGGTGAAAGGAGACTACGGACCTCCATTTGGATTGTCCCGTGTGCTGCAGGGCTCCATCGGCACATCTCAACCCTGGAATTTGGTCTCCTCTATCTGCCGGACCAGGACACCCATAGCTACTCAAACCTCCTCAGTGAATACATTCACTTGTGGTCTTGTTTGTACCCAGAAATGAAACGGGCAGGGTGGGGTGAGGTTTACAATGCGATAAAGCAGTAAGGTAGTTTATACATTTTATTTCTGTCAATCGATGTCTTTTCAATTCAGCACCTCTCTCCTTGGCGAACCTCTGTGGAAAACCCGGAATTTAGTTCCTTGTTTCCTTCTACTCCTTCATGCAGGTTCTGGAGTACAAACTGCATGTACAGAAGACAGACATACCATCCAACGGAGCGCCATTAATAGGACAAACAGCCCTTGCCTTCTCCTTCCTTCATCGCCTACCTTTACTGGGAATCAAGAAGCGCTGAGTCCCAGCCCGCGCACTGACAAGGCTGGGAGTGAACAATTTTTGGGAATGGGCCCACACTAAGCCTCCTCCCCACTCTGCCACATGATAGGCCAATAAGACAGCCTGGATGTGGAGAAGCAGAGAAAGGAATCTCAAATGCTCGAGCGAGCTCTTCCTTTCTGTCCTGTGAGACGGCCTAAGGAATCGAGTGAGGAACAACAGGAAAGTAGGTGCTCTAAGCCATGCAGGGAGCTAAGGTCACAAAACCCTGGCTATCAAGCACTGGGTGAAGATGTAGAGAGTCACCTCTAGGTTTAGTGGCTCTGAATTTCAACATGAAAATCCCTGTAACTTTTCAGGACACAATGTGGAAGGCCTCTGTTTGAGGCGCATCACTCTCTTGCAGCAGGAATGACTCTAGGGAGGCCCAGCCCCTACCTCTGCCTCCCAACCTGCTCTCTGAAACACAAAGTGGCACCTGTATCATCAATGCCAAGATCTGCAGCACGATAGGTCTCGTGGCTTGCAGGCCTCTCTGTGTGCCATGCATTCCATGGACCAGCCAGGGTCGGGCTTTCCAAGAATGTGTAGGCATGGGGGTTTCATCCTGTTGCCTCAGGGCCATCATTGAGTAGGGCATTTTTCTCCAGACGGTAGACAGGCAGGCATGGATCAGCTGTCATCTGCATCACTGGAGGACTTAAGAACCTGAGGTGGGACATACCCATCCCCAAAGTGGAGCATCTGGGGACCTCAGGCAGGTACTGAAGAGGGAAGACGTGGAATAGACCAAACAAATGTCTTGTGAAACCCAAGAGCCACAAAACAGTCCAGTCTCCTAGAGCAAGGGGATACGGGATGACTCCCACAGCCGCCGGGCCAGCTCGCCTGCCTGCTGGACCACGATGTCCACAGCGAGGACAGAGAGATGGATGGTCATTAGTTCATAGCATTTCACTACTTCTCCCATGTGGCTTTTGCTATAGTAGCGCAGAAGCTTCCTAGAAAAGAAAATACGAATCAAGAGAGAAGTAGCCGTCTTCCCCTCAGCCAAGGGCTGGATCCACAGGGGCTGGCTGGTCTCAAAGCTCCAGATCCAGTCCAGTTCTCCTTAAGGGTAATGCTGACCTCTCACTTGGAGGACAAGGTTTCCAGCACCTTGGTCAGTGAGGACTTCTTCCTCAGGTTTCCTGAGCTCTCTGCCACCCAATTAGAATTGTACTTGCTTCTCCCTTGGCTCCCTGACAGTAATTCCCCTATCCTGTGGATTCCAGCACTAATCTCACAGGAAACAGAATCTGCCAGGGCCCACACATGTCTTATATTATAGTAAGAGCTTGGTGGAATCCATGGTGCCTACTAGGGTGATAGCACAGGGTCAGAGAGAAGCTCCCCTTGTGGCCACATGTGGAAGTGCCCTCCTAACTGGCTTCTTTGATGACAGAGCATCAAGTTGAGTCAGACATCTGGCACGTCCTCACGATAAGATTTCTAGCTCTCCAGGTCAGGTACAGAATTCCCCAAGGGGAAAAAAGCCATTCTTCCTCCAAGCCCAGGAGTATATGTATATGTGTATACATATGCATGTGCATATCTATCTATATATGTGTACACACACACACACACACACACAATCTCTCTCTCTCTGTTTCTCTGTCTCCCCCAGTTCTCCCTCTCCGGAACTGGCCTTTGCACCTCAATCTGGAAGGGTGTTACCTGTAATAGTCTCCCCCAAGCACGCCAATGGGAGCCGAGTCATCGGAGAGGACAGGTACCTCTATCGCCTGTAGTTTGTGCCCCTAAAGAAGACCAGAACTGCTGTGAGAAGAGCCTGAAAGGAGGCATAGGAAGAAACTTCATGGGCAACTGGTGACGAGAAGCCAGGGGCTGTGCAACGTAGAGGCTCTTCAGAGCCTCTACCCTTTCAGAAAGGGCCATTTCTTTAATGTAAAAAAATAAGATCGGCCACCTCCAAATGACACTGCCCCACAAGCACCCTATTTTCCACCCTCCAACACTAGCCCCCTAAATGTATCATCTTCCCCATAAGAATGTAAGTTCCTTTAGGTAAAGGACCATCCTGCTGTATTTGCATCCCCAACACTAGCAGTAAATCACCATAATTGTCCATGTTCACCTCAAAACAACCATAAAATGCTGCCCCAAAACAAATCCTGGAACAGAACAGCAGAACAGCAAAAAGACAGGGTAAAACAATCTTTTAGCTCAAGAAACCCAGAAGATTGTTAAGAAAGGTCTGTCTCACTTGGGTAAAAGGGGTACACAAGGCAGGAAGCATCCCAGCAAGCCAGCAGCTAGCCCCAACTCAGCAAATCAGTGGGAGATCCTGAGTCCCAGAACATACCAGATACCAGCACTAGGACCCCAGTTCAGCACCAGGTAAGATGCCAGACCCCTCCAGCTTCCAGCAATGCAAGCCACCCTCCACCCTCTCAGTGCAGCACCAGGGTTCTCAGTGGGTCTCAGGGCAATATCAGTGCAGCACAGGTAAACAGTCAGGGTCTATAGCCCCTGGCACAAAAAGCCCAAGGCAGTACCCCTTCCACTCTGGAAGCAGAGTTCAAATTTAAAAGAAAAGAAAAAGGCCAAAAAAGATGAGCAAAAAACAAAAAAAAAATCTGACCACAGAAAGTTATCATGGTGACAAGGAAGATCAAGACACAAACTCAGAAGAGGATAACAATGTCAAAACACCTATGGGCAAAACCCCAAAGGACAATGGGAAGTGGTCTCAAGCCCAGAGAGAACTCATGGAAGAGCTCAAAAAAGAGCTTAAAAATCATATAAGAGAGGTAGAAGAAAAAGTGGGAAAAGAAATGAGTGATGCAAGAGAATTATAAAAAAGAGTCAACATCTGTTTCAACAATCCAGCTAGCAGCTGCTGTGGGGGTGTAAAACCAACAACAACCAGCTCACAGAATGCTGCAAGCCCAGGTCCTTTTGATCTGCTTTACTAAGGAAAGCAATGTTAAGGGGTTAACAAGCTTACTTTAATTCAGCATACAGACATCATTCACTTAGTTCAGGGGAAAAAGCCAGCACTCTGAACTTCAGAGCGAATACAAACATCAACAGACAGACGTTGCCTGTTTCAAATCCCAATACATAGTTACCAGAGTTTAACAAAGTCCTGACATCCAGGTTTATGAGCTGGAGGGCTCTTAGCTACAGCTGCCTGGAGCCTCCACATCAGGGCGCCAGCAACAGTGAGAGCCCTAAGCAAATAGCTCTGTCTTCCCTTTTTATACAGTTTCAGACATCAAACGTCTGAGCAACAAGGACTTAGGCTCCTTCAATTGGCTCTGGTGTTAGCACCTCCCTTCATTGGCCCCACCTGGAGCCCCACCTTAGTTAACAATTCACACCCACATAGGCTTAGCACCTAACAGATAGGGGTTTGGGCCTGGGGCTTAGTACCTAGTAAGACTCAATCAAAGATACTGAATTAATCAAAGAAAACAAAGGCACTTGGCCGAACAAGTGCTAAAAGTCCATCTGGATCCCCAATACAACGTCTTGGAAAAAAGAAAACAACTGCTTAAAAAGTAGAATTGGCCAAATGGAAAAAGAGATACAAAAATCCACTGAAAATAACAACTCCTTAAAAAGTATAATTGACCAAATGGAAAAGAAAGTACAAAATCTAACTGAATTGGGCAAGCGGAAGCTAATGACTCTATGAGACATCAAGAATTAATCAAACAAATTCAAAAGGATGAAAAAATAGAAAAAAATGTAAAATACCTCATTGGAAAAAAAAAAACTGATGTGGAAAACAGATCCAGGAGAGGCAATGTCAGAATCAGCAGACTACCTGAAAGCCATAATCAAAAGGAGGACCTGGACAACATCTTTTGAGAAATTATCAACGAAAAGAAAATTATCAAGGAAATTAAGCATAATACTTCAAGGGAAAAACAGTTTTTCAATGAAATAGAAGAATTTCAAGCTTTCATAAGGAATAAACCAGAACTGAACAAAAAACTTGATCTCTAATATTAAGACCTAAGAGAAGCCTAAAAGGGAAAAGAAAACATAAGGGATTTTATAGAGTTAAACTATTTACATCCCTACATAGGAAGGTGATACTGTAATTCTTAATAATTGTATCACTAATAGTATAGCTAGAAGGAATATACATAGACAGGGGTACGGGTATAAGATGAATTTGAGGGAATGACATAAAAAAACAATTAAGGGATGAGGAGGAGTACACTGGGTGCAGAGGAAGGGAGAGGCAGTATGCGGTAAATTTCTTCACATGAAGAGGCGCAAAAACCTATTACTGTTGAGGAAAAGATGGGAGGGTGGGTCATGGGCATTGCTTGAACCTTACTCTCATCAATATTAGCTCAAAGAGAGAATAATGTACACAATCAGTTGAATACAGAGATCTATCTTACTGACAGGGTAGTAGTAGGGGAGATTAAGTAAAGGCGGGGGGACTGAGAGAAGAGAGGGCAGACAGGGGAAATGGTAGACAGAAGCAAAACAATGTAGTGAAGGGAAAGGGTGAAAGGAGAGAGCACAATTATGAGGAAAAATACGATGGAAGGAAATACACAGTAATCATAACTGTGAATGTGAATGGGGTGAACAAAAGCGGGGAGCAGAGTGGATCAAAACCTAGAATCCTACAATATGTTGTTTACAAGAAACACACCTGAAGCACTCTCACTCTGTCTGTCTCTCTCTCTCACACACTCAGACACTCAGACACACACACACACACACACACAGTAAAGATAAGGGGCTAGAGTAGAATCTATTATGCTTCAGCTGGAGTAAAAAAAAAAGCAGGGGTAGCAATTGTGATCTCAGACAAAGCAAAAGCAAAAACAGACCTGATTAAATATCAATACTAAACATATGCACCAAGTGGTACAGCATCCAAATTCTTTTTTTCCCCAATTTTTAAAAACATTTTTAAAGTTTTGAGTTCCAAATTTTGTCCCTTCCCCCTCCCCAAGACAGGAAGCAATATGTTATACATGTGCAATTATGTAAAACATTTCCATATTAGTCATTTTGCACAAGAAGAGTCAAATAAAAGAAAAAAAATGAAAGTGAAAAAAAAGTATGCTTCAGTCTGCAATGAATCAATATCAGTTCTTTCTCTGGAGGTGGATAGTGTGCTTCATCATTAGTCCTTTGGGATTGTGATGAATCATTGTATTGCTGAGAATAGCTAAGTCATTCAACAGCTCTTCATAGAGCAATATTGCTATTACTGTGTACAATGTTCCCTGATTCTATTCACTTCACTATGTATCAGTTCATGTCGGTCTTTCCAGGTTTTTCTGAATGAAACATCCTGCTTGTCATTTCTTATAGCACAATAATATTCCATTACAACCACATACGATAGCTTGTTTTGCCATTCCCCGATTGATGGGTACCCCATCGATTTCCAATTCTTGGCCACCACAAAAAGAGCTGCTGTAAATATTTTTGTACAAACAGGTCCTTTTCCCTTTTCTTTGGATGTCTTTAGGATATAACTTAGCAGTGGTATTTCTGGATCAAAGGGTATGCACAGTTTTATAGCTCTTTGGGCAGAGTTTCAAATTGCTTTCCAGAATGATTGGATCAGCTCATAACTCCACCAACAGTGCATTAGTGTCTCAATTTTCCCACATCCCCTCCAACATTCAAAAATTTTCCTTTTTTGTCATATTAGCCACTTTGACAGGTATGAGGTGGTACCTCAAAATTGTTTTTTCATTTCTCTGATCAATAGTGATTTGGAGCATTTTTTCATGAGTATAGATAGCTCTGATTTCTTTGTCTGAAAGCTGCCTGTTCATATCCTTTGACCATTTATTAGTTGGGGAATGACTTGTATTTTTATAAATTTGACTGTTTTCTCTATATTTAAGAAATGAGGCCTTTATCAGATATACTTGCAAATTCCCCTCCCCGCCCCACATTTTCTGCTTTCCTTACAATATTGGTTGCATGGGTTTTGCTTGTGCAACAACTTTTTAATTTTATATAATCAAAATCATCTATTTTACATTTTGTAATGCTCTCTATATCTTCTTTGATCCTAAATTCTTCCCTTACCCATAAATCTGACAGAATCCAAATTCTTAAAGAAGTTAAGTGAGTTATGGGTTCATGACCAAAGAAGAGAGAGAGAGCACTACGAAATGTAAAATAGATAATTTTGATTGTATTAAATTAAAAAGGTTTTGCACAAGCAAAACCAATGTAACCAGAATAAGAGGGAAAGCAGAAAGCTGGGAAACAATCTTTACAGCAGGTGTCTCTGATAAGGGCCTCATTTCTCAAATATATGGAGAACTGAGTCAAATTTATAATACAAGCTATTCCCCAACTGATAAATGGTCAAAGGATATGAACAGGCAGTTTTCAGATGCAGAAATCAAAGCTATCTAGAGGCATATGAAGAAGTGCTCTAAATCACTTTTGATTAGAGAAATGCAGATTAAAACAACTCTGAGGTACCACCTCACACCTCACAGATAGGCTAATATGACAAAAAAATAAAATGATAGAAGTTGCAGAGGATGTGGGAATACTGGGACACTAATACACTGTTGGTGGGGCTGTGAACTGATTCAAACATTCTGGAGAGCAATTTGAACTCTGCCCAAAGGTCAACCAAACTGTATACCCTTTGATCCAGCAATATCACTACTAGATCTGTATCCCAAAAACATTATAAAAAAGGGAAGACCCACATGTGCAAAAATATTTATAGTAGCCTTTTTTGTAGTGGCAAAATATTGGAAATTGAAGGGATGCCCATCAATTGGGGAATGGTTGAACAAGCTGTAGTATACGAATGTAATGGAATTCTATTACTACTGTGAAACAAAAAATGATGAGCAGGCAGATTTCAGAAAAACCTGGAAGACTTATACAAACTGATGCAGAGTGAAATGAACAGAACTAGGAAAACACTGTATCAGCAACATTGTATGATCAACTATGAATGACTCAGTTCTCAGAAACACAATGATCCAAGATAGTACAAAGGACTCATGGAAGAAAATGCTGTCCGCATCCAGATAAACAACTAATGAACTCTCAATATAGATCAAAACATGCACTTTTCACTTACTTTATTCTTTGTCGTGGTTTTTCTCTTTTGATTTGTTTCTTCTTTCACAACTGTGACTAATGTGGAAATATGTTTTACATGATAGCGCATGTATATCCTATATCAAATTGCCTTCCATTTTAGGAAGAGGGGAGGGTAGGAAGAAAAACTTAGACCTCAAAATCTTGTAAAAATGAATGCTAAAAATTATCCTGACATGTAATTGGAAAAGTACTATTTTAAAAAAAAAATGTGTTTTCCTTCCTTCCTAACAATTTCTGTTTCTCTCTAATAAGTAAAGGTCTATACCAAGGGAGAAATTCTAGAATTGAGAACAATCCTTCTAGCCTAGGTCTAGGTAATCTGGACTGGAATACCTTGGTGCATTAATTGAATTTTTCTTTTACTTTACTTGGTACATTTCCTGATGTTTTGAGCTGATGGAGGAGAGCAAGGGCTTAGAATCAACTTCTCAATGAGTCATTCTGCCAGAACTCTCCAATCCTTTTTGTCCGATTATTTTTATCAGCTATTACCTTGGACACTGATTGGTCCAGAGTTCTCCTGTGAGAGAAGAGGAGGAAGGAGTCGAGAAGGATGCCTATCGTGGCTGGGAGACAGCGAGGGAGAAGTCAGTAATTTCTGGCATAGAAAGGACAGGCAGAGGCGGATAAAAGGCTTGGATAATGGAAGCAACGACAGGTTCAAGTGAGTGCTGGACATTGAAGTGATGGCTCTTTGGGGGCTGGAAAAAAGAATAAACAAAAAACTACATGAAGAGAGAGAGAATTAAAGAAAAAAGCCAGAAAAAAGGAATTAGAGAGCAAAGTGACAGAAAAAGAAAGCAGAAAAAGATATGGAGGTAAGACCTCATTACTTATTTTTATACTGCTGAAGGCAGTGTGGCCTCATGAAAAGAACACAGGGTTAGGAGTTGCAAGAATTAAACCAAAGCCTCAAGTTTAGGGATATTAACTAGCAACGAAACTTGCATTCCCCACGTGTAAACAGGAACACTGATGGGAATACTTTCACCTATGAAGATGGCGTTACCTGACATCACTGGTTTATGTTCTTGATGCCCCTTTTCAGTACTGGAGATGACTCACCCACACAAAGCAGGGCACAGCTTCCTCTCTTGCCTCCTCCCCCCATCCCTCAACTCAGGGCATGTTTCAGAAGAGAGCTGGGTTGAAGCAAGGCTATATATAGACTACAGCCATAAAACACGACAAAGGGGGTGTCACATGTATCTTTGACCTCATGAGCCCTGTGCTCTAATGCAACTGAGCTACGTGGTCTTAAGTTCCCACATGGCCATGGTGAAATTAAAATGAGACCAAAAATGGAAAATGTTTTGGGAAACACAACAACATCCACATTACTCCACAAACACGCCATCTTTCTGATCTAGGAATGTGGCTATACAAACCGTCTCATTCTCGAACCACAGGAAGTAGGAGCAGTAGTAGTCACCGTCTCGAAACGTCAGAGTTGTGTAGCCCTTTTGAAGGTATCGCCGGGCCAGACCAACTAAAGCCCAGACCTGTGGGGAAGGACACAGGAGAAAATGGATCAAGCTAAAGGCTTTATCTTCTCCTCTAGTCCTGGCCAGCTTCCTTTAGCTAAGGCTTTCAATTTTCTTTTCTTTATTTTCCTCAACTGTTCTCTGTCTTGCTTGTCACCATTCAAAAAAAAGTCTCACAAAAGGGCACTGTTTTGATGAATTATTTGGTTTTTAACCAATCTCAACAAATGAATAATTTATACCATAAGTGACATTTTAAAGTGACATTACATATTTTATGACTAAAAAGAATGACCTCTGATCACCCAGAGTCTCCTTCTGGCCACTGGGAACTCCTGCTCATATTCTAGGAAGTTAGATACCAGGCAATCATGGGTCAGCTAGGGCCTCTGAAACTGGATGGGCTGGTTAGACCTGGGACAGGGTCAGTGACACATTTTGACCTCTAACTGCTCTGAGCCTCTGGATCCTGGCCAAGCTCAGGAAAAGAGTGATCTCCCAGCATCATCACCACCACCATCATCCCTAACATTTATGTAATGCTTAAAGGTTTACAAAGTACCTGACGTATATTATCTCATGTGAGCCTGACAATAAGTAGCTATTACCTACAGATGAGGAAAACAAGGTTGAAAGAAGCAGATGTGCACAGGATCACAGAGCTAGTAAGTCGTGGAAGGGAATGGAAGGAGTGAAGATCTGAACTCAGGTCTTCCTGACTCCAGGCCTAGGGCTCTGTCCATTACACCACCTGGCTGCCTCTGCTTTAACCCCACGTGCCTGGCTGTGGCAGCGACTATCAGAGAGGCAGGTGGCCTCCGGTGGCGGTAATAGTGGCCAGCTTCAGGATCTCTGAGAGGAGATGCAAGAGAACAGGATGGATTTTGCTGCTATTGCAATAAAAATATATTTAGGGGAAATGCATGACAGGAATAAGTCATTGTGAATGAACTTCTTGCGAATCAGGATGTGGAACAAAAACTTATAAAGATTTCCAATGGATTATACCTCCCAGATTCAGCAAACACCTGTAAATGTTATGTGAAAATCTATGCCAAAATCAATGCATCTTTAATTCTTCTCTTCCCTGTAGCGACTCTCAGGAAAGGGGCTCTGGACCCTCCATGAAAGTCCCCACCACAGCCGACTGGCCAAGTGGTCCTTGAAGATCTCCAGTGAGGGAGACCTAAGCTCCAACACAGGTTGTCCTGAGTGGGGCGGCTCTAATTGTTAGGATACTTCCAGAGCTGGAAGGGAACTCAGAGGCCAGTGAGTCCAAGCCTTCCTTCTCCAAATGAGGCAACTGAGGCAGAGAGAAGTTGAGCTCCTCATCTAGTGTCACTTAGCTAGTGTGTGAGGTAGGACTTGAACCCAGGTCTTTTTGGTTTCAAGGACAGCTCTTCACAAGATCTGGTGGTACAGTGGACAGTGTTGGGCCTGGAGTCAGGAAGACCCGAGTTCAAGTTTGGCCTCAAACACTACCTATTTGTGTGACCCTGGGCAAGTCACTTAACCTCTGTCTGCCCCAATTCCCTCAACTGAAGAATGGGGATAATAATAGCACCTATCTCCCAAGGTTATCGTAAGGACCAAATGAGATGCCATGTGTAACATGCTTAGCACAGAGCTCAGCACATAGTAGGTGCTGCATGAATGCTTATTGCCCCCCTTCCTCTCTGCTTCCTCTTTATGTACAGAATAAATATGAAGGCTATTGAGTGCAAATCAATGCAATGTGGACAATTATAGGTAAAGCAGTCTGAGAGGGAAAGCACGAGTTGCTGGGAGGCTCAGGAAGGGCTGCATTTAGGCAGCTGGGCTTAAGCGGGGATTCTAACAGGTAGGAGGTAAGGATGGAGTGTACTGGAGGGGATGGGGGAGACTGCTAGTGCAAAGGTATGGAGGTGGGAAATGGAGTGCTGTGTGTCATAAGCTATGGCTGGGTCACAGGCTCTGCGCTTTGGTGGACTGTCTTTCCAACGCTTGAAGATGATCCTCCTGTTGTCACTTAAGTCTTTACTTCTCCAGGCTGAACATTTCCAGTTTCCTCAAATATAGCATGACGGTTTTGTTTTGGGTTTTTTTGTCTCAAATTTGCTTTAGCTAATTTTATGTGTGCCCAGGGTGCTGAGGAAATCTTGCTAATGACCACACCAGGCAGGATGTCAGATATTTAGGAGCAGCAATAGAAAGAGGGGAGAGCCTGAGATTACCTTGGTTTTGATGAAGCCGGCCAGGGGTCCCTTGCCCAACTCTGACGTCGCTTTTTCAGTGACGTTCAGGGAGGGAGCCACCATTTGCCCCGACGTTCGATCCACATAGATGAAATGTACCAACCCTGGGAAGTCTTCCAGGTAAGTGAAGGCCAAGGTTAAGGAGGTTTTAATCCTGGCCATTAGGGACAATCCCAGGAAAAATCCTATATTCACTAGGCCATCACCAAAGGCAGTAGGAGACAGGAGCTCTCTGGTGTGCCTTTCACCTGAATTCCAGTTCCACTTCATCCCTCTCCTCAGAGCACCCCTTCCATTTCCCTTCTTCTTTTCTTAATTCCTGCTAATTCTCAGTCTTGGGAGTTCCATGAGAAGTCTGAGACTCATGTATTTGAGAGGAGGGACAGGTTAAGGGGAGATAGTTAATGAACTGCTCTAACCCAGACAGAATGGCTTAGAAGACTGAGTGCTGGAGTTAGACCAGGACCTGGGTGTGAATGCTGCCATCAGACACTTGCTGGCTGATCCAATCTCCTCATCTGAAGGTGGGGATAATCCCTGAGCCTTCCTCGGAGGGCTGTTGTGAGGATCTAATGAGACAATGTATGTACAGCAACCTGCAAATCTTATAAATACCAGCAGCTGTCATCACCATGATGATTCTTCAGGCCTGTTCCTGGGACACTGACCATCAGAGGTGTGGTCTCTCCTCTGTACTTCGACAGCGCCGCCCCCCCCCCCCCCCCACCACCACGATGTGCTGAGGCCATTGCAACAGCAGGCGGGGCACAGGGTTCTGGCTGATGCCATTAGTTTAAATGTGATCTGTTCCCTTGATCCAGGAACTTGAGCACTTTGACACAGGCTGGAGGATGTTCATCTTCATTTTACAGATAAAAGAACAAACATCCACAGAAAGAAACAGTCACTTTGGCCAACATTAGCCAGGTATGTCCTGGGCACAGGGCGACCTCTGTCTTTCTCGCCTCTAAAAAAGTGAAAAAAAAAATCTTTCCCCAACAAATTTCAGGAAATTATGCCTAAAGGACAGTACTTGATACTGTAAAGGGAGGGAAGAAGCATTTACAAATGTCAGGCGCTGTGCTAGGCACTTTACAAATAAGATCTCACTTGATCATCACAACAGCCTTAGGAGGTAGGTGCTATTATAGCCCCATTTCACAGACGAGGAAACTGAGGCAAAAAGAGGTTACGTGACCTTCCCAGGGTTACCCAACTAGGAAGTGTCTGAGACCAGATTTGAACTCAGGTCTTCCTGACTTTAGGCCTAGCATTTTACCACCTCATGGCTTATGAAAACTGAGGCAGTGTGGTGGAAGAGCAACATCACCATTCTGGGTGTCAGGATATCTAGTAATGGCTTAGTCAATCAACAAGCATTTATTAAGCACCACTGTATGCCACGTGCTAAGCACTGGGGATACAAAGAAAGCAAAAACCAGCTTGTGTTCTCAAGGCTCACACAGTCTAATGGCTCTGCTCCTCATAAGTTACAGGATCTGGGAAAGTTGCTTCCCCTTCCTGGGCCTGGAGAAGGTGGGACCAGAAGCCTTCCACTGTAGCTCTAGGCCCCTGGGGCCTTTGCATGAAGGCTTCTCTAGGAAGGGCTCTGTTCATGCAGGCTCACCGTGAAGACTAACCCGAGAGCCTCTGCCCTGGTCGCCTCCCATGCCCACACGCTCCCCTTCCTCATCTCTGCCTACCTTCAAGACTCATCTCAAAAATACATTCTAGGGTGGTCTTTCTGGGTCCCTTCTCAGCTGCTAGTGCCTTCCCCTCTAATAATAACAGGTAGTATGTAAATATGCCTATATACACACAGACAGATATATAGACAGATACTGTAGCTATATATTATACGGATATATCCATGTAAAATACTCAATGGGGCAGTTAGGTGGCACAGTGGATACAGTGCTGGCCCTGAAGTCAAGGGGACCTGAGTTCACATCAGACCTCAGATACTTACTAGCTGTGTGACCCTGGGCAAGTCACTTAACCCTGTTTGCCTCAATTTTCTCATCTGTAAAATGAGCCGGAGAAGGAAATGGCAAAGCGCTCCAGTATCTGCCAAGGAAACCCTGAATGGAGTCATGAAGAGCTGGACACGACTGACCGAACAACAAATGTGCTCAATACTCATATACATGCATATACATACATTTATATA
Source organism: Trichosurus vulpecula (assembly GCF_011100635.1). Classification (NCBI taxonomy): domain Eukaryota; kingdom Metazoa; phylum Chordata; class Mammalia; order Diprotodontia; family Phalangeridae; genus Trichosurus; species Trichosurus vulpecula. The sequence goes on along the minus strand of NC_050580.1, from coordinate 76,715,001 downwards.
TACTCAATATTATGTATATATATATACATGCAATCTCTTTATATATTTCGTATCTCAATAAATGTCCACACTCAACACACACATATATACACATATACACATATATACCCTAAATACTACTGTGTGTATATGTCTGTGTATCACCCTTAAAGGTTTGTGAAGCACTTTACAGATATTATCTCATTTGACTCTCACGACCCTGTGAAGCAGGTGCCATTAATTATCCCCATTTCACGGATCAGGAAATCTGAGGCTGAGCTCCATTAAGTGATTTGTCCAGGGTCACATGGCTAATAAGTGTCTGAGGCAGGATTCAAATTCAGTCTTCTCTCTGCTCAGGTCACCTTGTCTTTGCTTTGCATACACCTTGTGTATGCCTGTTCTGTACAGGTCGTCTCACCCTTTACTGCAGAAGCTGCCTGAAGGCAGACAATGTTTTGGTTTTTTCCCTGTAAGGCCAGCGCTTGGCACAGAGTGAGGAGCCTCTCGTAAGTGACCAACATGCTTGTTATTGATAAGAGTGGAATGATGATAATAATAAAAAAGGTCACGTTATGCCCTGTAGACCCTTCTGAGAGATTAAGCAGAAGAGATACCCTAAACATGGCGCTTCCTTGCCCTGGCTCCCCCTTACTTAGTCAGGATATGATACCAAGGTGATGTTTCTCTGACTCTTCACCATCAGAAAGTCCTTCCAGTCCACCAGGATGTCTCTGTCAGAAACCAGAAGAAGCACAGATGACTTTGTGGCTGTAGGCTCCAGCCCAAGGCTTAGGCCCCACCTCCAGTCATTCCCCTACTTACTGGATGACACTCTGGGCGTGTTTCTGTAGGCTCTGGGGGAGACAGGGCCCTCCCCCTCCAGGCACTGGGCTCAGGAAGTAGATTCGGTACACGGAGCAAAGCTGCCGCCTTACCTTTGCACAGGCCTGGATGATCCTGACAATCAAGAAATCAGTCAGCAAATACTCATTAAACACTTATTGTGCACTCCAAGAAAGGCTAGCCACAGTCCCTGCCCCCCAGAAGCTTAGATTCCAATGGGAGGGACAATGTGTAAATCCAGTACACAGCAGACCGACAATAAGCTCAGAGGGGAAGACTGGGCTGGGACTGAAGAGAAGGCTGATGCTGAGTAGACAAGCCCCTTTTCCCCTAGTTCTGCTGTGCCTATTTTTCTTGGCCACTCCCTCTCCCACATACTAGAGCCTTGGTGTCCCCAGTGTTCTCTCTTCCTGGATCATAGTCTTTCCTGGGAATTCTCTCTCTTTACTCTGAGCTTACTGAGCTCCCCATGGCTCCTTTCTGTCTTTTAACACTCTGTCATCTTAGAATGAGAGCAGTATAGACCCTCAGAAGTCAGCCCATCCAAGGGTTCCCATTACTTTCACCTTTACTATTCCCTCCCACCTACCCTCCCCTCTGCCCCCAACCCATTTCCTCTAGTGCCCGTGCTTACTCCAAGTATGATCCTTGGTCACTTCTGGAGAAAGCCTTGTTCTTAAATTCTAGCCATGAGCTCTGAAATGAAGATAGACAACTTTGGGGATATAGAGTCGTCCCCCCCCCCCTCCCCCCCCCCCCCCCCCCCCCCCCCCCCCCCCCCCCGCCCCAAAGAATCTGCTGCTGCCCCAGCAATGCCGTAGCTAGGCCTGAGACCCCAGGGCTTCCTAAGTGTTTATGATCGCTTTTGAGTCAGGAAACATCTCCTATGCCATCCTGACGGCCAGCTCATCTGTCCATCTAATGTAATGCTAATGCACATTCAAGACGTTGGCCCTGAGGCAGAAGATCCTGAAATGCCTCCAGAATCATCAAAGACTCAGCTGTGTTTTAATATTCCGAATACTTTACCTCCTACTGCTCCACTTCATTTTTCACAGTGACATCAGGCTCACCCTCCTAAAATATGACCTTCACTACTTCATTCCTTTATTTACAAATTTCCAATCAACATCCCATTGCCAAAAGAACAAAACCTGAACTTATCATCCTTGCATTCAAGGACCTTTCTAGCCTGGCCCCACCTGACCTCCTCCATTTTTATTCCCCACTGCTCCTTGTCACATTCTCTCTTTCAGCCTGGCAGGTCTTCTCCACCTTCCCCAAAGCAGGCCATGCACAGCTCCCCTTCTCTGCCCTGCTGCATGGCTGACTTCCATTTAATCCATAATTATTAAATGCCTACTAAGTGCAAGGCCACTGCACTGCTCTCCTCACCTGAGACCATCTCCCTTTCAAAGCCCCTGTTCAAGGGCCATCATCTCCACGATACCCTCCCCACTTCTCCAGCCTGTCCTGATCTTCCCTCTCTCCCGCTTCTCCATAGTGCTGAGGGTATACGCTGCTGGCACACAGTTACTCAATGGCCTACTGTTAGTTTTTTGAGAGTGCACACAGCACCTTGCACAGTAGTAGGCTCAAAATCGGTGTTTCCTAAACACATGCAACCTGACTAACCAGGATTCCAGAGGACTCCGGATGAAACATGCTCCCCACCCACCCACCCCCTGACAGAGAGATGATGAGCTAAGTGTGGAGCCTGAGGTTTACACTTTTAGATGTGGCCAATGCAGGCATCTGCTTGACTATGCATATTTGTGACAACGGTTTTGGTTTTTCCTTTTTCTTTTTTCCAATGGAGAATGATGGAAGGGAGAGGGAATAGATTTTTGTTAACTGAAGAGATTAAACGAATTTTTTAAAAAGTCCAAGTAACTGAAACACAGTAACATTACATATAGCACATATAAAGTCTATGATAGTAACTTAAAAAAATACATGTGAACTGAATTTTAAGTTATTTGATAATTGGTGAGTCATGTCTGGAATTTATGATAATCCTGTTAACCAGACTGTTTGATTAACAAAAAAATGCCTCATTCCTCAACCCAAGGGTTTAATGTTTTGAGTAAAAGTTTTGCATTTCCCTCTGACTTCTTTATTTTGGTTTTCTAATTCACTGGTGTCCCCAAGGGCACAAGAGTCCCTTCTTTCTCCCTGGGGGGCAGAGCTTTGGTTCTGATTTCCTATGAGGCTTAAGTCTGACCTGAATATCTTGTCCTCCTCGGTTCTTCACAAATCTGTCCATCCTCTGGCGTAGGTCCCCCAGAAGGGGCTGGAAACGAAGGGCAGTCCCTGCTTCCTGCCTTTCCTTCAGTTTCTTCTCTAGTACTGAAAACCCATCCAGCAGGTGGTAAAGGGAGAGAGCCATGTGGCAGCTAGGGCTCTGCAGGGAGAAAGCAGAGGGGATGAGGGGTCTAAAGAGCCTCCCGCCCTCACTAGGAGGCAAGGCAGCCAACTCTCTTACCTTGGTCAGAAGCACCATAGAGATGCCTGGCCAGAGAGGCAGGCAGTACATGGTGTGAGGCATCATAACACAATGGCTCTCCTTTAAAGTGGCATCAAGGAAAATCCTTCTGGGATTGGAAGGTGCAGGAGAAGGGGGGACCAGTGTTTGCAAGGTGTCCTCTGCTATCTAATTCAGGAAGACAGAGACATGAGTGGAGAGTGCGGAGGAAATAATCTCCAGATGCAAATGGTTCAGCTTTTAAGTCACTGCTTCCTAGTTCAACCTCCCAAGATATAACCACCCTGTTCTTTCTGATTTCTGTACACTACTCTGCCTCACAGTCTGGAAAAAAGATTGATATGGGGAGGTAGGAAAATGGGGTGAGATGGGCAGAGAAATAGGATAGGAAAGGTGGAGAAAACTGGAAGATGTGGTAGAATGACACATAGTATCTTGTCTCTCCAGAACATCAAAACAGCTTGAAATTAAGAACTTAATTTTAAAATTAAAATATTTATATAGCTCTCGGCTATTCTCTTAGTTCTTGAGTATCTCAAAAAATAACTAATTGTGCAAGTGGAAACTAGGGAACAAAGAGAATACATGGTCACGACTAGTGGGTGGGCTTGAACCACAAAGCCACACTGAACCTCAATTCTTGATGGAACATATTTAAGACCTGTTGAAGACTATTTGGGAAAGTACACCCCAACTGTCCCCCAGCTCTTGGGAACAATGAATTCATCATATGAATATCAGAGATTCAAAAACCCATGGAGTCAGGGATGGAAGCACCCTTAGAGGTCATCATGTCCAGCCCTCTCATTTTATAAATGGAGGCTCAGAGAGGTTCAATGATTTGCCAAGGGTCACACAGCTGGTTAAGTATCAGCTGGGCTTTGAAGCCAGGTAATCCTGATTTCAAGTCCAGGGCTCTACCTAACACTATACAATTCTGGGAAGAAACTGTTATGTTTTGCCAGAATGAGCCAGGCTTAGGGAAGGGATCTGTCCTAGGCCTAAACTGCTCATCCACAGACTGGGATGGAATGGACTTTGGAAATATGTGTGCGCACAAAGAGGAAGACCCTGAGTTCTACAGGGGAAAGAAGTGAGGGAGTCTCCCTTGGTACAAAAGTGTACACCCCGAGTCTGTCCCCAAAGGGGTCCACTGAAGTCCCAGGCTAAGTCCACTTATCCCCTAAGAGGAACCTACCTGGACAAAGGCAGCTTCGGCATCCTCACCAACTGGTGGAGTCCCACCCTCCAGCCAGACGGCACTTCCTGTAAGTTACAGAGGAATTGTTTGTCTGCCTCTCCCAAAGGAGAGAGCTCAGATGCACAGCACAGAATGACAGTTAGAGAGATCTGCTGACAAAGACAACAACTACAGCATCAGGAAGAGGCAAAGGGGCCCCTGTACAAATAGGCAGAACAGGCCATCTTGCTCTGGGGCTCTCGAGAGGGCAGTCCTAGCCCATTACCAGACAATTCAAACTCAAGTGCACCATGCGATTTCCTGGAGTTCAGGCCATTTTTAAGTGACCATATTTCCTTCTTGCTCCTTGCTCACTGTATGTCACCACAACAGAAGTACTTGGGGGGAGTTAGAATGGAAACATGTATGCAGCTAAGGCAGAGGTCGGGGTGCCAGGAGTCCTGTAAAGGCCCTGCAGCCTTGGGGCTCTAAGCAGGAACACAGCTCCTCTCTCATCTCTCCTCCCCCTCACTTTCCACACATGCACTTGTTTCTTCACCAAAACTCCTCGCACTCCCTTCCCAATAGCGCTTCACCTTAGGCCCCTCTCTCATCTTGTCACCCACAATTCACTCAGTGGCTGCAAAGCAGGGATGACGTAGATGTTTCTAGCAACTTCATATTCAGTACAGAATGCATTTTTCCATACGATGTCGTACATGGTTCAGGTCACAAGCCAGCTTGCAAAAAAGTCTATTTAATAAAAGACGGTAATTGGACAAAGTATCAAAAGTAACTGGCTGTGTATTTGTTACAGTGCTGTTTTCAATGCCTACAACCACTACGTACAACACAGCGTCTAGGGGAAAGTGTGTGCTTAGTTTAAATGACTGACACATGAACTTTTGGAAGTAATTCCTCTGTAAGTTGGAGACTTCATAGCCTGTAAAACAGCTTACTGGGTGCTCACTGCACAAGACCTCACCTCTTCCTTCACTGAGGAAAACAGAGGTCGTATGTTATGAGCTTACTCTTCTCCCCTTCTTACGCCTTAAAATGCCTCTACATTCTCTCTTCCTTTGCTCCAGCCTCTGATGGTGAACTGGCTTTTCTCTGGCTGAGACCAACCCTTCTGCTTGTGCCTGAGCCCTTCATTCATCCTCTAAGAATTTCAACAGTGCTCCTGGGTTTGAAAAGCACACTTTCTTTACCACAATCCTATGAAGCCAGTAATATCGGTACGTCAGTATCTACAGCTAAGTGGCACAGTAGAGAGGGCTGCTAGGCCTGGAAGACCTGAGGCACTTCTTCAAATCCTGCCGCAGATACTTCTAGCTGCATGATCAGTCTCACTTTCTTCGTCTGTAAAATGGGTGTGGTAATAGCACCTACTTCCTGGAGTTGCTGAGGATAAAATGAGATGTTTGTAAAGTGCTTTCCAAGCCTGAAAGTGTTATATAATTGCCATACAGCAGTCCATTTATGGTGTAGCCGACATGATGGTAAGCTGTATTTATGGGAAAAACCAGCCAATCATACAAATTTAAAGCCAGAAAAGATTTTAGAGACCAGGTCATCCAATCCCTTCCTTTCATAGATGAGGACACTGAAGCCTGCAGAATGGAAGGGATCTGCCCAAGGTCACACAGAGTATTTTTGGCAAGGCTGGGGTTCACACCCAAGTCTCCTCACTCCCAGCTCAAAGCTTTATATCATGTTTTATTATTATTATATTTTATAGTTGATAAAACTGAGGTCCAGAGAGAGACTAAATAACTTTTTCTGGCTTACACAAATGACATCCTTAGGATTGCACAGTCAGGGTTGGAAGGGACATAAGAGGCCTCTGAGTCTAAGCCCCTTGTTTTAGAGATAAGGGATCATACAGCTACTGTCGGAGGAGGGGTCCTAAGCCAAGGCTTTCTGACTCAGGCCAGCTCTCTAGCCAATGTTCTCCATTGCATCTAGAGATGAGGAAACTGAGGCTTAGAGTGGGGAGGGGAATTTGCCCAGGGTCACAAAGAGGAAGTTGGATGTATCTAAGACCAGTGGGCCCCATCCCCACCAGGTGAGTAGGGATACACAAGACAAGAGCTGAAGAGAAAGAAGGAAGAGATTTACCAAAGTGAGTTCGGAGCTGGAAGGACCGTAGGGATCATCTCTTCCAACACTCTCACCCCACAGCAAGGCCCACAGAGCCAAGCTGAGCTGAGTCAGAAAGGAAAGCAGTCTGCCATAGAAGGGGCAAAGGCAGATCCTAAGAGACTTTGCAAATACCTATAAGCTCAAAGAAGTCAAGGAATTCTGGGCGTCAAAGCTTCTTTCATCACAGCCAGAACAGGTAGAGGGGAGAGCCGGAGAAGAAGCGATGGTGTGCTAGCTGAAACTTTCTCGCTCAGGGGTTGCCACACTTTGGCCAAGAAGACTGAGCTTTGCATTCATACAGTTTGAACGTGCCTGTAGACTAAGAATGAGGAACCAAGCTGGAGAGGCGTAGCCAGGGAGGACCGAAGGACCTGCGATGGAGGCAAGGCAGCCAGGGGCATGGACAAGGGGAGCAAAGCCCCCAGGACACAGGGGCCTAGGCAAAGAGCAAAGGAGAGAAGAACCTTCAAGAAAGGGGAGTACCTGCAGCAAACAAAAGGCAGTTATGTCAGGAACCTTTGCAGCACAGTCCACTTCTTAGGTCATCAGCATGATGGCAAGTTGTATTTATAGGCACACCAGCCAATCAAACAAATTTAAAGCCAGAAGAGATTTTAGAGACTGGGTCATCCAATCCCTTCCTTTCATAGATGAGCACCCTGAGGCCTGGAGAGAGAATGGAAGCGCTATGCCCAAGGTCATAGAGAGCATTTCAAACTGAAGTCTCCAGACTCCCAGTTCAAGGCTCACTCCCATGACACCATGCTGCCTCTATCCCTTTCACAGAAGGGGTCATTACAATTTGGAGGAAGGGTCTTGTGCACCTCAAGGCTCCTGGTGTGCCTCTCTGTTTTGTTGTCTCTGTTACTCCACTGAAGGGATGGGGGTGGGGTGTGTGTGTGTGTGTGTGTGTGGTTCCACAACTGGATTTTTGGTTTCCTTTCTCTCTCCTGTGGCTCTAGGTCTTACCTGAGCTCTGTCCACCAGGGGAGGGTGCTGGAGTGTAATATTCCTCAGGCATTGAGAGACTGTCTGTCTCCTGTAACACAGAAGGAGGAAGCAAGGGCTAGAAAACAAAGTAGGTTCTTCCAGGTGGCTCTCACCTGGGTGTTCCTAAGACTCCTTTTTAGCAATGGTACCATCTTAACCAGGATGGAGGTATAGCAGCCACTTATGGACCCAACCCTACTACTAGCTGGCATGGAAGCTTTGACCTGCTCCATTTCTGACCTGGGCTGGTTTGCCTCTCCCTAAACAACCTGGGGGCTCACCATGTTAATGCTGACCTTAGTTACTGCAGACACCCAACTGGAATAGTTCTGTTCAGCTCAGGATGTCCAAACTCAAGAGACCCACCAGCCTCTCCCATAGCAGGGGTCACAGGCATGCATCACCTGGCTCACCCAAAGCTGCCTTGCTCTTTTCTGAAGGGTGGAAGTTTATGAGAGATGAGAGTAGCGAGAATTGGGTGCCTAGGCCCAAGGGGACTCTGATGCTCCAGAAAGGCCCCTCACACCCACTGCACCCACCGTCTCCTCTGAACTCTTCCTAGTTGGTGAATGTGGGCTATGGCTTCTTATTTGCTGCACAGGAATGTTCTGGCTGTTGCTGGGTCTCTGGTGAGATGTCTTTCCTTGGGAAGCCTAAGGAAATTGAGATAGAGGATGGTGGGTAAGCTGAGTAGAAGTGTGTTCCATGGGAATATACCTGGCCTCTGCATCGTTCCTTCCAGCACTACCTATACTCAGGCAGGCCTAGGGAGAGCAGGGGGGTTATGCACTCCTCCCTTCCCCCCTCACTCTATGACCCATCCCCCTTGCACCAGCAATGCCCTGCCCCCACCTCTGACCCCCATGCCAATTTTCTGTTCAACAGCCCACAGCAAAGGCTACAACCCAGGGAGTGGACAGGCAACCTGAATGCTGTTCTCTTCCATTGAGCCATTACTGGGGTACAGGTCCTGAACCATGAGAAGGAGGGAGAGGAGATCTGCTGAGCGTAGGGGACTAGCGTGATGGCTGCAAACACAGGGAAAGAGTCAACAAGTTATGAAAGGTCTATGGGATGCTCCTTCCCTTTCCAAATGGTTCACGGATTGAGTGCTGGGGAGCTCTGTGGATGGGTAGGTATGGACAATACTAAGCAAAGTGCAGCATGGAAGACTGGGGAGGGCTGTGTCTTGGACAACGTCCCTTGCACTGAGAGTGAAGAGAAGATAGGATTGCCATGGCTAGTCAATATGATGATTAAAAATACAAACACAAATACAGGACATATCGTGAAATCAGTGTAAGACATGGCACCTGTTTTCAAAGAGCTCATGATTTTTCTGAGTCACGGTGGAGGAGTGGATAGAGCACTAGGCTTGGAATCAAGAAGATCTGGGTTCAAACTACCTCTGACAGTAGCTGTGAGATCCTGGGCAAGTCACCTAACCACTCAGTTTCCTCATTGGTAAGATGGGAGCAATAAAAACCTCTAGTAGCTACCTCATGGGATTTTTGTGAGGTTCAACTGAGATAGTATATGAAAATATTTTTTGAAAACTTTGAAATGCTACTTAATTCTTTTAAACTTAGTTAAAAATAAGAAACTGGTTCAAAGTAGAAAGGGGTTCCTTGAAAGGCAGTGGGTTTCCCTTCCTTGGAGATCTCTAAGAGAAGGCTAGATGACCTCCCCTCACTTTGTTGGGCACATTACGGTAGGGATCTCTTTTGTGGTTGGGTAGGACAAGACAGCCTTTGAGGTGCCTTCCAACCCCTCAAATTCTGTGATGCTTTTATTGGGAAGATTAGAACCTTCGTATGTGACACAAAGACTAGGACATAAGACTCTAACCAAGGGCCAGACTGAAAGCTGGTGAGAAGGGAGAGAGCAGTGAGGGCCATATGGCTATATGGAGCCAGGCACTCAAGAAGTGGGCTGGGGGTGGAGGAGGTTGTGAGCAGAGAGTGGGGAGTCAGGGGCCTCCCGCTTAAAACCAAATTGCACTTCTATCTCTGTACCGGTAGAGAGTTGTGGGACTCACCTGGAGTAGAAGGCCAGCAGCTTGGTGTGGACAAGCAGGAAGGCATGGAGGACCTCCTCCCCACCATTCTCAGAGCGGGTATTGATGTGGTGAACGATACGTTCTTCCAGGGCCTCAATACATAGTTCACAGAGCTGGGGGTGGATTAGCCTCTCGACAGCCTACCCAGGAAGAAAGGATGTGCAGGTAAAGAAACCACCAAGATGTGACATGATCAACCCCTGCAACCCATGACATGGTGGCTAAGTGAGACCGGCCCTCACAGTGATGGCAGAGGAGTGCCCCACCACAAGCCTATTTCAGTAACCCAGGCCAATGGTGGGTATCCAGCCTCAGGAAGACTAAGAAGGGAGAGAACATTGGAAGTTTAGGAGCATGATATGGACTTCAGGGCCCCGGCTTGGCTTGAGAAACTCTAAAGAAAACCACCTCCAATGGAGAGTGCAGTTACTACCTGGCACAGAAACATGCACGTTTAATAAGGATGGGAAAGCAGGCAGGTGAACACTAGATCTGGGGTTAAAAAGACTTGGGTCCAAGTCCTGCCTCAGATACTTACTAGCTGTGGACCCTTTCTTGATCTCCCCTTGCCTCAGTCTCCTCAACTGGAAAATGAGGGGATTGAACTCTATGGCCTCTAAGACCCTACGACTCTAAATCAGTGATCTTATAATCCAGAGCTTGCCATCTTTCCTAGGAGCTCAGTGGTACCCAGGGTGCATCACCACTCAAGGAGAATTCAGATTGCGGATTTCTGCCCATTTTCAGGACTGTCACTGTTCCTTGCTTCAGTCTGACAACAATCTCTCCTTGGGTGGTATTGCAATGGCCCACAGGGCTGGACTGTCTAGAATCTTACTTCACAGAAAGTTCAGGGCAGGGCTCCCGGCCTGCCCCACCCCCACCTCAGGGCCCCACAGAAGTTACCTCCACCATAAAGCTCTGCTCTTGGTCTCGGAGGCGGCTGTATGTATGGAGCAGGCCCTGGAAGAGGGCCCACACTTGAGTGCGTTTCTGCAGGTCTGAGGGCCGGAGCCTAGAAGTGGATCAAGGTCAAGGATGATAGGAGAGAACTAGGTCAGCTGCAAGCCCAAGCAAACCCTGAATCCTAAATGACCAGATCCATTCAGTAAGTAAAGGGAAAATCCACCCTGCTTCCCTTTCCTCACCCCAAGCCCCATCTCAGCATGAGGCACAAGACAGTAACTAGGGCATGAGCAGGAGGGATGGGCATGCCTCGAGCTCCCCAAGTGAACATGTGCACACAGATGTAGGACCTATGCAGAGAGACACCCAGGCTCAGTCAGTCTCTCTCTCTGTCTCTCTCTCACAAACACACAAACACACACACACACACACACACACACACACACACACACACACACACACACACACCTGCTTTCTTTCTCTAGGTAGGTTCTTAACTTGGGGTCTATGAATTTGTCTTTTCAAGAAAATATTTTGATAACTATATTTCAATATAATTGGTTTCTTTTGTCATGACATGTATCTTATTTTATGCATTTAAAAACATTATTCTAAGAAGGGGTCACAGGCTTCACCAGACACAAACTCCTGCTCAAAGACCATCAGTTGCAGACTAATTGTGATCTGCATCAATGAAAGGAGTTTCCACACCAAGAGCTCCTTATTCCAGTGAGATGAAAGAAAGGACAAGATCAGGGTCCCTCCTACCAAGACAAAATAAAACTAAAGGCTGTGGGAGAATTGAGTCTTTAGCCCCAAAGAGGGCAAGAACCCCTGCTCTTAGAAACCATCTAGCCAACAGCTGCCAATGCTCTCCCTGAATGCAGTTTGACTCAACAAGCATAGGTGACATGCTTTTCAGGGACTGTGCTGGGCTCTGGGGAAGAGCGGCAGAGATACAAACTCTTTCAAAGCGCAGGTACTTTATTCACTGAGAGTGAGTAACATGCAGCAGGGACCAGGGCAGCAGCTGCCTCTGGATCCCACTCCCCTGCTTAGGACACAGGGTCACCTAGCTGGCTGCCTGCACCACTTGCACCAAACCTAGGGATCATCTGAGGGGCACAGGCCTGTGAGGAGGAGAGAGCAAGACTTGGAGGTCAGGAGATCAGTCTTCTAGTTCCAGCTCTGTTGCTGACTGCGGGACCTTGGCAACCCCGGCTTTCAGGATAAACCAAGGGTTGTAGTACACCAGGACTTCTTAAACCGGGGTTCATGAACTTGTTTTTTATTTTTATTTTATTTTATTTTTTTTTATTTTTAGTTTACAACACACGGTTCTACATAATTTTGAGATTCAGATTTTCTCCCCTCCCTCTCCCCTCCCTCCCCAAGACGGCATAGAATCTCATATAACTACCATGTATAACTTCGCATTGAATTAATTTATACACTAGTCAAGTTGTGGAAAAGAATTATGACCAATGGGGTGAATCATGAGAAAGAAGAGACAGAACCAAAAAAAAAAAAAACCCAAAAACAAAAACAAAAGAGAAGAAAAAAGGCGAGCATGAAGTGTGCCTCAATCTGCATTCAAACTTCACAGATGAACTTGTTTTTTAAAGTATTTTGAAAACTATATTTCATTATAACTGGTTTCTCTTATGATGCTTGTAATTTGTTTTATGCATTTTAAAACTGATAATCCCAGGTATTTTGTTCTTTGCATCATTCTGAGAAGGGATCCGCAGGCTTCCCCAGGCTGCCAAAGGGGTCCAGGACACAAAAAGGGTGAGGAGCCCCTGCTCTAGGTCATCTCTAAGGTCTCTTAAAACTCTAATAGCCTATTATCCCAGGTCATTTACTTATCATTTCCTGTTGTGGCAAATGAAAAAGGATCCAGTTTCCCAAACCCTCACTCCTGAGTGTGGACACACCGCTATCTTTTTCCTCTTTGGGATCTAAGCAAACCAGAGTCTATTTCCCCACTGCTATACAATCCTGGAGGCCTCTATCTGAACGATCATTCATAGACTCAGAAGACTTGGAGCTGGAGGAGACTTTGGAGACTACCCAGATGCTGGAAAAGAGTCCCTCCTCAGCCCCTGTGAAAGTGGAGCCCAGAGGAGAATCTGCTCTGAATAGCTACTCATCTTTGGGAATCCAAAGAGCACCAGATGGCAAATAGACTCAGTGTGGAGAGCTGGAACCAGGGATAGGAACAGAGAGATGCCCAGAGCACCACACACAGAGCTGGGCACCACAAGAAACCCTTTTTAAAAAACATAACTTTTTATAAATGCACACATTAATGCCATAAAATTCTGTAGTCCACAGCACAAGTCACTTGATGTCTCTGATGGATAGTAACAGGTCTCTTTAAGATATAGAATTATAGTCACTTTTTCTTTCCCAGGAGTGAGGAGGATGAGCCGGGTTACTCCAATGCCCTACAAATTCCATGTCTAGGCTCTGACTCTATACCCTGGAATGATTAGGGAAAGCAGATCTAGGGACCAGGGCCAGGGCAAAGAGGATCTGGAAATAGCAGCTCAGAACCTGGGGAAACAGTGCTTGGCAGAGGGTTGACTCCATTTGGCTTTAATCTGATCTAAGAGATTTGAAAGGTAACGTGCCCATCTGGTTAGAGAATCAGCCTCAGAGCCAGGAAGAACTAGGTTCAGTTCTGGTCTCTGCCTCATACTTGCTGTGTGACCCCAGTAAAGTAACATAAGTGCTCAGCATTCCAGGTGAGCCATGAAGACCCCTAGTAGAACCACAGGCTGCAGATGTCTACTGGTGGAAGGCGTTTCCTCACTGGATATTCACAACATCAATGAATCGCCCTAACTGCCTCCAAACCAGACCCTTCCCCTACATGGAAGACTCACTCCTTCCGGATGAGATGACTGTCCAGGGCGACCAGTCCAAAGTGCATCTCAAACAGATGCTTCAGTACATACACCTTCCGACGCAGCTCGTCCTCATTCTCTGTGCCGTCACCATTGATGGCGATAAACAGGCATTCACCAAACTGTAAGCACAGTCAAGTGAATTACGACTCTGAAAGACCCTCCCTCATCTCTTCTCAACCCACTTCCCAGCCTTTAGAACGTAAACCTCTTGAGGGCAAGGGCTCGGCACACAGCACATGCCTGGCACACAGTACGTGCTTAATGAATGCTTGTTGTAGCACAGTGCCTAGTATATAGAAGGCAATTAGTGCTTAGTATATATAGTAGGCAATTGATAATTGTTTGGTTGACTAACTGGTAGCTCAGGGTCTAGTATAGTGCCAAGCACAGAGCAGCTGCATGATCAAGTCTTGCTGATTGATTTCTGAAGGGCTAATACTGAAGAGTGCCTCTCCCCTACTAAGCCTGAGCCAGCCCCAGTCCTTCCTCATCACCATCAAAGGCCCTTAGACATACCCCCTCTCTGCAGTGTGCCTCTGAGGTAGGCTCTTCCCTCCGGGGGCCTGCAGAGAGGACATCTACCCCGACTCCCTGTGGGGTAAAGGCCTCGGGCAGCCTGCTTACCAGGTGAAGGACATACAGATGATTGCTCTCCTCAGCCAAGAAGCAGGTGTAGGTGTCTGAGAGTTTCTCTAGCATGGTTGTACAGGAGATGATCACAGGGGCAAAAAGCGTGCTGAGGCGGTCCTCCAGAGCAGGGCGCTGGGGTGCAGACGAGGAGGAGACCGGTCAGAAGTGCATGCCAGCTGCTGGTGGTGTTTCATCTGTAGCAGCTCTCTCTCTTTAGCTGACCCCAGAAAGTGAATGATCCCTCAGAGGAACCCCCCCAGGCCTCCGGAAGGCATGTCAGGGAGTGCTCTGACCAGGGCACTGCATCAGGGTTTAAATCCTCTCCAGGCAACGTATGGGTGTCTGTGACCCCGGACAAGGCCTTTAACCTCGTATGGCTCCACTGCCCCTCTTGTAAAATGAGGGGAGTTCTGAGGCCTGGTCCAGCTCTAAATCTGTGATGCTAAGACTAAGACTTAATTTTTTTTTTTTGAAGATGAAACAGAGTGGATCATCAGCATTAACCAATTAATGACAACAATTGCTTGCGTTTTTATAGTGCTGTAAAGGTTTGCAGAGGATTTCACATTTGATCCTTACAACCACCCTGTGAAATAGATGCTGTTATTATGACCCCCATTTTACGGATGAAGAAAGTGAGGCTGAGGAGGTTGAATGGCTTGGCCAGGGTGAGTGTCTAAGGCTAGATCTGTGTCCAGGTCTTTCTGGTTCTGCTCCCAGCACTTTGTCAATTATACCCTGGTGCCTCTCATTATAGGGCTCCTCATCAGGGTGGACAAAAATCAGACAAAAAAATCACAATGGGATTTTTATAATTTTTCTAAAATTCTACATATTGAGTTTCAATTTAGCATTTTAAAGATCAAGATACTGTCCTGAAAGTGGGATTACCTCTTCTAATTCTACAGTATTTGAGATCATATCATCATCCTGTAACTTTAGAGGAGGTCACAAGAAGGCCCATATCAGGGATATTATGGGGGGTTTCCAGGAGCTCTTCTCTAGATTATATAGGATGATTAAGGAAGGCCACTCTATCCAACGAGAAGCAAAGTCAGCTAGTCCAGGAGACCCCATGAGGCAGTGTGGCAGAGCAGGAAAGAAGGCTGGCCAAGGAGTTGGGAGGGCTAGGTTCATTCCCTAGCTCTGCCATTAATCAATGGTGCAGTAGAAAAATCACTGGTTCCAGTGTTGGAAGACCTGGGTTCCAATCTAGCCTTTGACACTTCTACCTGTGTGATATTGGACAAACCACTTAACCTCCCTAGGCTTCAGTGTCCTCCATTATAAAATGAGGGGTAGGACTAGATGATCACTAAGGTGCTTTCTAGGTCTAAATCGGTGGGTTTCTATCCATTAAAAAAGCAGTGGGGTTGAGTCTGTGCAAATAACATGTTTATTAACTTCAATACAAATTCATGGGAATAAAAAATAGTAAGTCCTAGTTTCTTTGGAATCTGTTAAATCAAACTCCTTTCTCTAAAAGTTTAAAGTCTCAAGAAAGCAAACATATTGAAGTTTACTGAGGATAGGACTGTGGTTGTTCAGTCATTTCAGTCATGTCTGGGATGGGGTAGATCTGGGCATAATCTTTTATTTTGAGGAAGAAAAGCCTGAGAAGTAGTAAGGGAAAAACTGGGAGAGGAAAAGGGAGAGACAGGTAGGCAGACGGACAGAGATAGACTAAGAGACAGATGGGAGAGACGGGGAAAGAGGGAAGGAGAGAGGAGGGATAGAGGAGGGTTGAAAAGGAGAGAGGAGAGGATGAGAAAGAGAGAGAGGAAGAACGGAGAGGGAGAGAAGGAGAGGATGAGAGGCAGAGAAATTTAAGTAGAAAAAAACTTGGACTGAGACCTCTCAGCAGCCAAAGGAATTTTTTTGAAAGCAAAAATATAACTACCTCAGGAGTCAATCAAAAAGGTTCCATACTGGGAGAAGATACTAGTGGTTTATCCAGATCAAGGAAGAGTACATCTTCCAAGCTGGATTCTGTAGCTATTTTGTACTACTCGGTGTGGTTTGTAAAATAGCCTGGACCTCTCTCTATCAATCTAACTGCGCAGTCAAATGAGCATTACTGTACTTTAAACCCAGTAGTAGAACCTGGGCATGTTGGGTCTCAGGGACCCTAAAGCAGCTCGAGGGAGCCCAAGTAAGCATCCCCCATGCAGCTTTTTATCCCCCTCCATCAAAGGGGGGGGAAGTAAATGGCAGCAATTCTGATGCCACAGGCACAGAAAAAAGCAAGAAGAGCCAATGATGTCTCCCCTGATTCACCGGAGGGCTGGTGGATGCTTTTGTGAAAAACTGGCCTGAGCTGAAGCCACTGGGAAAGTTCTCAGCACTCTCCCTGAGGAGAAGGGCAGAACCCACTGGGACTCTCCTGATGCCTGCAGAGTACAGGCCAACATGGAACAGAACGAAGCCTTGCCTCGGATGGAGAAATGTGCAGTAGCAGAGACAATTCATGGGCATTAAAAATGCAAACGGAGCAGGCACTATTTATTACCAATTTATTGTCCTGACAGGTTCTTTGTGTTAGGTAGCAGTTTGTATCCAGACACCACAGAACTGGTGATAGGTGTACGTGGGCAACAGTAACACTCTTAATAGGAATAACTGAGGGGCACTGCGGGTATGGGAGAAAGAGCTCTGGTCTCAAAGCCACAAAAACCTGAGTTCAAGTCCCACCACTGACACTGAATGGCTGTGTGACTGGGCAAAACCCTGAACTAATGGGCTAGGCAACTCTCTAAGATTCTAAGCTGCAGAGGAGGTATTGTATTGGCAGAGAAAGTTTCCTCACCTGGGAGCTCCCCATGCATACAGGCTCAATGCCTAGCCCCCTATCCCCCTCAATAACAATAAAATCTCTGTAATATCAACTATAACAAATGTGTGCATACACATATTTGTATATAAAGAGGGCATTCAAATATCTTAGGGCAGTTTTAAGTTATTAAAGCTTAATCTTTTCTCTCCTTAGACTATTTTATTCTAAATGGAAAAATCATTTGGGAACTGAAAATGCAGAAAAGTCTACGTTATTCTTAGCCTGCAAACAAATAAGGAGAGGAAGAAATAAGCCAATGTTTTAAGTTTTTGCTGTCTTTGCTGACAGCTGCATGTTTCTTTACAGTTTAAAAAGCACCGGACAAACATTATGTTTTCATTCGCCCCTGCACTGATGCTGCGAAGCGCACAGTCTAGCTGTTATTCCTGTTTTATAGATTATGAAATCGAGGCTCAGAGTGGTGAATTAATCTGTCCAAAGTTATACCAATGACGCAGGGACAAGCAGGACGACAGCCCAGGTCTGTGTGCCTCCAATAGGCTCTTTATATTTTGCTACTTTGTTGAGAAAAAAAAACCAACCAAGCAAGCAACAAGCATTTATTAATTGCCTGTGATGTTCTGGGGACATAAATAGAAAGCAGGATAGTCCCTGCCCTCAGGATGCTTATGTTCAACTAGGATGTAAAACACCACCACAACACAACAAATCTCTGCATGTTACCCTTAGAACTAAAAAAGGTAAAATTATTAAATAATTATTAAAATAACATGTGTTAGCTACTGAAAAATTTATAACTGAAATAATTTCTGTTTAATTTTGATGAAGGTGACTGTGCCAACTGTCATGGCAGAAATGCCCCAGATATCTGTAATTAATTTTTTGAAGTGGAGATTATTCACCTCACAGTGACTTTTATGAACAGCTCTTTCAGTTGGCTTTGGCAGATGAGAGATGCTAAATCATTTAGTTTTTTCAACGCAGCTTCAAAATTTATTGGAAAAAGACTTCAAAATAAACTCTTGCTTTAACTTGTGTAAGTGCACTGTCTATCGATGAAGGCTTTGGTTTTCTGAGCTGCGAAGATGACAGCTTAGACGTGAAAAACAAAGATCTACCTTTTTTTGTAAGAAAAAAAATGATTAAGTAGGAATCATCATGGCCTGATGAGTGACTCAAGTTGTTTCAATTCCAATAGAATCTTGGTCCTTTCTAAGGATGGTGGTATGAGATATGTGGAAAAAGGCTGAAAGAGAACAGTGCACGCTTTTCTATTATTATAGGGATTAATAATCATCATTAGCATTTATACAGCACTTTGCAAAAACTGTCTCATTTTATCCTAACAGCAACAGTGGCAGGCTGATGCTATTATTAACCCTATTTTACAGGTAAGGAAACTGAGGCAAAGAGACATCAAACGACTTGATCAGAAGCACACAGCTGGTAAGTGCCTGAGGTTGGATTGGAATTCAGATCTTGCTGACTCCAGGTCAAGAGTTCTAGGCACAGCACACCCAGCTTCCCTGACGACAACCTTCACAGGGAAGGGACTAGGCACATACTAACTGTCCATCGTGTGCTGGGCGCTGTGCTGAGTGCTTTACAAGTGTTATCTCACTGATCCTCACAACCCTGGGAAGGAGAAGCTATTATTCTCTCCATTTTATAGATGAAGAAACTGAGGCAGGCAGTGGTTGAGTGACTTGCCCAGGGTCACACTGCTAGGAAGTATGTGAGGTCACATTTGAACCCAGGTCTCCCTGATTCCAGGCTCAGAGCGCAACCCACTGAGCCACCCAGCTGTTAGGCAGTGTGATTTTTATTAGGCCCATTTCAGAGATGAGGAAATGAAGGAAAATTTTAGTATGTCCATTTCAGAGAAAACTCATCTCTAAAGACAGAAGAGAGTCCAAAGGCCCAGAGGGAACAAGTAGAAGAGGTCTACGCTGTAAGCTACGCTCTACAGAACGGAGATCCACTGTGCTTGTGGCTATCCTGCACTGTCTCCCAAGGAGACCCTGGTTACACAGTACGGAGAGGACTCTGCCCGGAGGAAGACCGAAGACCTCGTCTTGTTGTGGCCGGCACTTTGTCCATCCCTGCCTCTTACCTCTCCTTCCTTGTCCTCTGACAGCCCAAACTTCTGCCAGAGACTGTCTTCGAACTCCTTGTCGGTCCAGTAGAACAGGACCTCAGCCCCCTCCGTGGCCACCAGCACACACTTCATCTGCCAGGGAGAGAGAAAGTTCAGGCTCTCGGCAGCTGTCGGCCTTCCCCGACAGCTCGTACCTGGAAGACAGCTGGCGAGAGCGAGGGTCTAGTTACTTTGTGAAGAGGAGACCCCACCCTGACCCAGAATAAATGAAGCCGAGGCTTTAGGCAGCCCTCCGGAGAATCAGGGATTTGAAAACCAGGACTCTGAGAAGTCACCCGGTCCGTCCCCCTGCCTCCAGGCGGCGCCACATTTAAATGAAGATGGAGAGCAAGCGGGTGAGATCCTGTGAGTTCACTGAAATAATCCACGTCAGTGTCATCTCTTATTTATCTCTGTAACCCGCCTCTTTCCAGCCTAACACACCTGGCACTCAGAAAGACTCTTTAGAAAATAATGAATAGAAAGGTCAAGAAGAAAAAAAAGACTAAAAAACCCACAAGAAAATAAATCAACCCATCTTTCCTATAGCTGCCTAAAATCATCTTCAAAATGCACAAATCTGACTAAGTTGCTGCACTGTTCGAAATCTCTGGACGAGTGATTTTATCATGAAATCTCGGCTCCTGCTGAGAAACTTCCTTTACCGACAGCAATCAGCAGAGAGCCGCCTCTCAGACAGCGCTGAGCAGGTGAATGCCTCATGCCTTGCCCAGGGTCACAGGTGGATCTGAATCCAGATCTTGCAGCTCTAAAGTCCGCTCTCCACGCGCTCTTCTACACTGTCCCACATGCCTCGAATACAGCCCGTCTTCACTTGAGAGCCCCTTGCTTCCATCTTCTGCAGGGAGCCTCTCCATCTCCTTCCTTCCCTCCCCAACGACCGTGAACTGGGTAACCTTGCATACACCCGGTGTCTCTTCTCTCGATGTTTAGGTTATTCGCATTAGTGCATGTTCTCGCCTCCCCAGGAGCTTCTGGTGAGGAAGGCTCTTCCAATTTTTGTCCTTGCATCCTCAGCCCAGCACACACAGTCAGCATGAAATCAACTCCCTAGCCTGGCAGTGAAAGCCCCTGAGAATCTGGCTCAATGCAACGGGACCTCGGGGCTTCCAGGCAAAGTCAGAGTTGGGAGGGAGGGCTTCTTGGGCCCCACCCACTGTGTCATTCTGGGCGACTCCTGCTTTCTTCCATACTGTTACTGTACTTCTACCATAGGAAGGGACCTTGGAGGCCTCATTTTACAAAAGAGGAAACTGAGGCACAGAAAGGTTAAGTGATTTGCCCAAGGTCAAACTGCTAATAAGCATACGAGGCAGTTTTTAAACTCTTGTTCTTCTGACACCAAACACAGAGTTCTATCCACTGGGCTGCCCTTTAGGCCGTTTTCTAGCTAAACCAGTCTATTACCTCTTCCACACAGTACACACGCCGTGTGCCACCTCCATCCTGTTGCGCAGTCCATCCCTGTCCCAAGAATGTAACCTCCCTCCTCACCTTTGCCTTTCAGAATCCTCCCCTTCGTTTAAGGCTGAGCTCTGAATGGCTCCTTCATAAAGACTTCCTTGAACTTCCCCAGCTGCAACTCTTTTTCTCCAACTTTGAATTTTACTAAAGCGCTTGGTCTGGACTTCTCCTTGGCCTCCGTCTTATTATATTATTAATTATTATTATTATATACTCTGCCATGTATAATAATAATAGCTAACATCTATAAAGCACTGTAAGGTCTGAAACACTTTACAAATATGCCCTCATTTAATCCCCACAACTCTGGAAAGGAGGTGCCATTAATAGCTTCATTTTACAGATGGGGCAACTGAGGAGGACAGTTGTTGAGTGACTTACTCAGGCAGTAAGTGTCTGAGGCCGATTTTGAAGTCAGGTCTTCCCCTGAATCCATGTCTAGCACCATATTCACTGTGCCAAAAATGACAGTCGCTCTGTGCCTTTGGGGGTGGGTTTCATGGGTTGCTGTGGCCAAAACTCTCCCCCAACACATCACCTGGAAGCCAATCTCCTGGTGATGAGCTGCTCTAAATATCTAGGGACCTGGGAGAAGAGACACTGAATGGCCATGACCTGAAGAATGGGGTTTTTCCCTGGGCAAGGAGGTGCCTCTTGACAGCCATGGAAGCTAGCTTGGTTGCTCCCCATATCCCTGGCAAAGGTGGGTTTGACCTCCTATAAGAGCTCATTCTTCTCAGCAGGATTTCAAGCATGATGTCAATTTTACCTTGAAGGGGATAGCAGTCGTCCTCTAGGGAGGAGGAAGTTCAGTAAACTGTTTAGACAGGCAGGGCAGTCATCTCAGTCTGGTGGTGAAGGCCTGTTGCTGCGAACACATCACGATCGCCTGATTAATTCAAAAAGCATTTTATTAGGGGCCTATCATTCTCCAGGTGCTGTGGATACAGTATAAGACAAAAGATCCTGCCCTCCAGGAGTGTACGTAACACAAAGGAAAATCGGTGTTTCATTCTCATGCCCCCTATTTTAGACCTAAACAAAATGGGGCAGGGGCAGGAGCAGGGGCTGG
This sequence comes from Trichosurus vulpecula, assembly GCF_011100635.1. NCBI lineage: Eukaryota > Metazoa > Chordata > Mammalia > Diprotodontia > Phalangeridae > Trichosurus > Trichosurus vulpecula. The sequence continues at coordinate 76,693,378 of NC_050580.1, read as the reverse complement.
GGAGGATGCTTAAGACAAGTGAGGTCTGTCAAGGAAAGACTCTTGGATGTCCCCATCAATGCTTCTGGACACGGACATCCAGCTGCTTGGACTGGAGTAGAGGGAGAAGGGGTTAACACATTTCCTATTCTCAAAACTCATGAAGCCCCCAAATTCACGAGTAGCCCCAGAACCAAAGCGGCCCCTCCCTATCACCTTAATTTCCTCTTACTTTGGGGATCCAGTGATTTCATGGGTGTGGGAATTAACAATGTGCATCGCAACCCCTCCATACATCCGGAGTTCCCATCCCCTGCTCTTTGTGATCTCCTATCTTCTGAGGATGCCAAAGCCTTCCTCAGGCCGTTGCTACCGGAAAGTCATTTAACTTCCTTCTTTCTCAGTTTCCTCACTGGCAAAACTGGGCTGATAATAGCACTCACTTCACAGACTGTTGTAAAGATGAAATAAGATAACATATGTAAAGTGCTTTGCACACCTTAGTGTGCTATATACAGGATGTCCCAAGCATCTAAGTGCAGTTTTAACAGCTTAAAATTTTGGAGGCACCTGGTATGTATTAGTTACTAATTAACTAATTAATTGATTGATTAGAAACCACGTCCCAGAGAGCCCATTTCTATTCTCCGGATTAAGAAATCTGTTTTCTCTCCAAACACCCATTCTTCCTCACCAATGCTTCCTACACCCCTACAATGCTGGAGCCGAAAGGTTCTTTAGAAACCATCTAGTTTAAACCCCGTTATTTTTAAGAATAAGAAATGAGAGCCCCGGGGGGGGGGGGGGGAAGTAAAATGAGGCGAGCTGGTAGCCAGGCTGAAAGAGAAGCCAGGTCTGCTGACTCCCGCTGCCGATCACTCGGATGACCTCTCTTCTACGGATCCTTTCAAACCATCCGTCCATCGATCATTCAGTGCCTACTACGTGCCAGGCGCTCTGCTAGGGGTACAAAGACCAAAAAACGAACTGGCGCCTGCCCTCAAGGCGCATCCCTCTTACTGGGGGAAATAACATACACCTTTAAGTGCGTACAGAATAAACAGGAGGTGGTTAGAAGGTGAGGCCGTGATCAGTCTGCGGGGCAATCGGAAAACGCGGCTGGTGCTGCAAGTACGCAAAGGATGGACAAAGTTCTGCTGGGAGCGCAGTAGGGAGCGGACCGAAGCAAGCGCCAAGCAGCACGATTCTGGGCGTGGCCTGGGTAGGCCGCCGTACCCACGGTCAGCTGACCTGCACCCCCTGCGGCCCCGCCGGAGCTCGCGGATTAATAAAGGCTTCCTCGAGCTCCCAGGGGATGGGGGGAGGGGAGGGCTCTGGACGCTCCCCTCCCCTCCCCCACGGCCGATAGGCGGCAGAGCCCCAGCCTCGGGCCTCCCAGGAAGCAGGTCCCTGACCCCCTTTACCCCGCCCTGGGGGAGGGGCTCTCCCAAAGCCTTAGGAACAGGCTAGCTGCAACCTGAGCATGGGCTCCACGCCTCTGTGTGGGACTCTCTACTTGTGTCCGTCCGCCTGCTCTGTGCCCCCGCCCCTGCCCAGGAGAAGCCCCTCGCGCAGCCCCGGCCCCTCCAGGAGAGCAGGAGAAAAGCGAGGGGGTGGACACGGACGGACGTACCCGGACGCAGTCCCTGCAGTGGAACCCCGGGTCGGCCAGGCCAACTTCCGGCAGCGAGCGCATGACGCAGGCGGCGGGCCACGTGACCTTCACCCGCCCCGCCCCCGCCGGCCCCTGCGCGCAGCCCCTGAGGCTGAGGAGTGTGTGGGGGTGGGGGCGGAGCACGCGCTGGGGGGAGGGTGGCGAGGGAGCACGCGCTGGGCTCATTGGTTCAAAGGTGTGAGACCCTGAGCGTCTGGCCTGGGCTTAAGCCTTGATCACCTCACAGCCCCTTCACCACACGCGCCGTTACTGTCACTCCCGCTTTACAGGTGAGGAAACTGAGGCAGAGAGGAAGTGACCTGGGCCACCCCGCTCACAGCCACTTCCAGTTCCTCCCCTCAGGGAGTTTATGGCGTAGGGGAGACAGAGCACCTGTACATAATGAGTGTGTGGGGGATGGGGGGAAGGCGGGCGCAGGCTTAGTCGGGGTGGGGGGTGTAGCAGCGAGACCCCCCAGCACACCCAGGATGGCTGCTAGTACAGCTTTTCTAGGAAAGACTGCTCAAGAAGGGTTCACGGTCATACTTTTAATTACATTCACCAGTCTCTGGGGGAAGGGTCCGCATCCTGACTGTCAGAGGAGATAGGAGCAGAGAGATGGGCGAGAACACCAACAGACAGGGCTCTGCTGCCCCATCAAAGCAGTGTTGTTGCTACACAGAGCCTTCACATCTGGGGGGTGGGCGGGGTCTGAACATACAGCTACTCGGAGTCTCCACCAGGGAATCTCAAGGTCCTTCTCATAAGCCAACCCTCAAAGCAAAATACCAACTCACTTCTCGGAGGCTCTCATGATTCAGTGACAAATCAACCTAGTACCAAAAGGTGTGAAAGCCTTCCTACAAGCAAGCCTCCCCTAAGCAAGCTTCCTTTAATGGTCTCCAGGTGAGGTCTATTAATGGGCGGGGAAGATCTTCATATCCCATGAACATTCCAGGGAGGGGCGAGGTCAGGAGAGCCTTGGCTGTGGCTGGCAGTGTGGTCCTGCTAGATCCATCTCTATCCTCTGAGTCCCGAAGACCCCTAATCCCACCACAGGCACCAAGTGGCTGGGTGATCTTGCCTCAGTTTCCTCCTCTGTAACATGGGGCTGGACTGCACGACCCCGGGCTCCCGGCCAGCTCTAAATCTATGGTCCACAAATAGAACTGTTTTACCTGAGCAGAGTTTTCAGGGAAAATTCCCCAAATTGATAAGTGGCAACCCATGTGGCCTTCTGCGGAGGAGCCAGCTGGTCGACCCACATTTATTAAGCACCCACTGTGTGCCAGGCAGGGTGCTAAGCATTGGGGATACAAAAAGAGGTGGAAAACAGTCCCTGCCTTGGAGGAGCTTACAGTCTAATAGAGAGAACAAGACCAAACATCTGGGTACAAATGGGATCCATACGGGAGAACTGGAGAGAAGGCTCCTGAATTAGGGGTGATCAGGAAAGGCTTTCCTGTGGACAGTGGGACCTCAGCTGGGACCCCAAGGAAGCCAGGGAATAGGATCAGGAATAGGAGGAGAGAGAGGGGGTATTGGCTCCAGAGATGGCATGGACTTGGATGGTGCTCAGTGGTCCATCCCACTGTTTTCTGTCCTGCCTGTTTCTATTTTGTGTATTGTCCTATTTACCTGGGCAGAAGTACTGGATTTGAAGCCAGAAGACCCGAGATTACATTGTGGCTGGGCTACTTATTACATGTGTGACCTTGGATTTTTTCATCATAATCAGAGGGGCTTGGACCAGACCATGCTTGCTCTAAATCTATTTCCATCCTCCTGTCTTCTTGCTGGAAGGAGGAGGAAGGACACTTGGTCATAGCCCAGAAAGGGCTATTGAGGGGGTAAATGGAACTCCTTCACCCTGACACGTTCTACTACTGCCAGGAGCAAGTAGTGACCTAGTCACTCCCACATTGACCCACCCCAAAAACAAACCACAAGACGTTGTTCTACCAGTGATCTGTCAATCACCTTCCCTGTACCCCCATCCTTCTCCAATATGGCTCTATGAGAAGGGCCAGGCATGGGCAAAATTGTGAGGCAAATAGAGTGGCTTATCTTGTACTTCCTGTTGTGCCCTGCCAGTCCCATTTCCTTTATCCCTGGCACTGCCCATAATGTGATTCATTTAGAGGCCTATAATGTAATGTCAGAAAAAATCATCCTTCCCCCCCTCCCTGCTTCCCTCCCTGTTTCTCATCAAAATAGGAATTCTCTTAGTCCTGATCAGTTGACTGAAACTAGGCTACACCAAGATGTGAAAGATTAATACTAGTTAGTGAAAGGGTTCTTAAGCTTTTTTGAATCATGAACCCCTTTAGAAATCTGGTGCCCCTTCTCAGATTAATTAAAAAAAACCATAATAGAAGGAAGTGCTAACTTTCAGTTAAAGATTAGTAAAAATAAATACGTATTTTTTTCCCATTCGAGGTCACGGACCACCTGAAATCTAACCACAGACAAGGGACCCCAGGTTAAGAACTCTTGGCTTAGTGTGTTTCTATTTCTGCAATATTATACCTCATAATAGGAACAATAATGATGGTGGTAATGATGGATAACGTTTATAAAGCGCTTTACAAATATCGTCTCATTTTATCCTCATGGTCGCCCTGGGAGGTGGGCGCTGGTACTGTGGCTGTTCTTCAGATGAGGTAGCCGAAGCAGACAGAGGTTAAGTGACTTGTTTAAGACTACACGGTTAGTGTTTGATTCCAGATTTGACTCCAGGTCTAGCACTGGGATACCTCATTGTCCTTCTGCTTTACCTTGGAAGTATTGGGTGCTTTTCTAACTCAAAGAAATGAATCTTTAATAGTGGAATTTCATTTTGCTTGGCAATTAAGTGAAGAATTTCAGGCAGGGTAGGAGAGAGATTGGGGGGCAGAAGAAGCCTTTTTCGTGCCCTTTAACTCATATGCTGGAGGAGGTCATTTGACTGTACATCTGTGCGTAAATTGGAGCCTCATCACTGCCTTTGTGGACAGTAGTGAGCAGGACCACTGGGCAGAAGACCTAAATTTCTGGACCCAAGGAGTCAAAAGATTATATGAAAGTTGTGTTGATTCCAATTATGAAATGAAAGGCATAGTTCATGTTTTCCAGAATTTTCCTGGTAGGGTACGTCTGTCCCTTTTCAGCCTGGTGCATATGCTGGGTTTCCTAGTGCATCATCTGTAAGGTGGGTGGTTGGACAGGACTTGAGTTTTTCAGTGCACCCCCCCCCCCACCTCACCTGCCGTGTGTCTCTGTGGCTCGTAGCAGACATGTGACCCTGGCAGTGGCTACTGAAGAACAGGTAGCCATTTCTACCCACCCACCCAGAGCCAAAGAGGAATGGCACCCGATGCAGCTGTTCTTACAAACTCACTCCAGCTGCTTGGTCACGTAGGCACCAGATGTGCTCTCATGTGCTCTCCAGATGTTCTAATCACAGAGGACACCCCAGCTGTTTCCGTCACACTCTCAAGTTCCATTCTTCATACTCATGCTTCTTGGATGGTTGAAATGCTTAGCTTCAGCCGGGGAGGGTCTTAGAAAATCTGGCATGCAGAGATTATGTTTGCATAATGCATTTCTTTTTGCTAGTTATGTTTTCCTTTTAGAAGAGTCTATTTTTTTTATAGTAGAGGCCCTACTAAATAGAAGCCTTAGATCAGAGAGCCCAATTTTTCAGATTCCCTAATTCTGTTTGAGAGTTTTGTCCTGAACTCAACCATCCTTCTGAGAAGACTTCCAAGGCTGTACCTTTTGGACCACCTCCTTCTGGCCCTTTTGATCTTGGTTATTCTTGCTGTGACATAATTCTTCCTCCTCTGACGCTTCTCATGATCATTCACTTTGTGATGCTCCAGAGTGTTAGCGGATTTAGAGCTAGAAGAGAAGCAGGTGAGTTTTTCTCTATGGCCAAGGGAGAAAAAAAGAGAAAGGAATGAAATGAGGACCTTGTGACTAAAACTTTTTCCTTCAAGGGTATATTGCAGCTTGAAGTTCTGGCCTCCTCACCTCCTTATACTCTATCCTGTTACAACAGCCCCAATTCCAATTTTCCTGAGCCGGTCTAAGGGCTCACATTGTTTCTAAGGGGAATGCATTCCAGATGCAAACTTTTCCATCTTAATTGGGGGATGTCTGAACATTGTGGACTGCTTGTACCCTTGCCCCTATGAATCAAGGTAATAAGACTTGTCCAGAATGCCACGAGCCCAGAGGACCTTTTGAGTGTTTGGCTTTTTCCAGGAGCTGAGAGGCTTAAGGTAGTAAAGATAGATTGCATATGGCCAACTATTCATCGTGCCCAAACCTGACTTTGTTGGAGCAGCTTCGCTGCCTTTGATCTCATGGGAAGACTCAATTCAACTCCCAGGCCCCTGATTGATTTCAAAGCCTCACTGGCATGCCTGAGGTAGAAGGAGACCCGGTGGAACCAACCTCTTTGATTCTGTCATTTCCATTGCAGAAGAGCAGATATGGGGAACACATGCCATAGAAGGCTCGAACCTTGTGGATGCAGAAGGGTAACCAGGTAATCGACAAGCTCTCATCAGGTGTCTGATAGGTGCCAGGCACCATACTAGGCACTGGGGAGATAATAAAAAATTACATCATCTCTGCGTCCAGGGAGCTTACAGTTATATCGGGGAGATAGCGGGTGCACATATATAGAATAAGTACAAAATAAATGAAGACAGAGGAGTTGGGGGCCCTTGCTGTTGGGAGGATCAGGAAAGGCTTCATGTAGAAGGGGGTGCTATGAAATGATGTGAGGAGGGAAGGCCAGAGCCAGGGCACAGATGGAGATGGGCTGCCACACATGGGCCAGTGTGGCAGAATTGTAGAGTGTGGGGAGGGGTTTAAGAACTAAGCAGAAAGGTTGATCTTTCAGCCAAAAGGCAACAGGGAGCTACTGTACTTGCCTGAGTAGGCCTAGAATGGCAATGTTCAGACTGTGTTTTTGGCAGCCATGGGGGAGAAGCCCAAGGTAGGGAAACTAATGAGGCAACCATTGTGAGAGCCCAGGCTGGTGGCAATGAGGACCCAAGCTGTGGTTGTGGCTAGGTGAGTAGAGAGGCAGCAGTGATGGAAAGGGCAGATTTATCAACTGATTGGCTGTGTGGTCTGAGGGACGGTGATGACAGTCCAAAAGTGGAAGCCTTGGAGAATGGTGCTGGCCTCAGTAGAATGGAGAAATGCAGTCGAGGGGTGGGTTGCGGGGTGGGGAAGAGAACGAGCTACACTTTGGCCTTGTTGAGTATGACATCTCGAGCACGTGCAGTTTGAAATGTCCAGTAGGCAGCTGGTGATGTGGAATTGGAGCTCAGGAAAGAGCCCGAGACCTGCTGGAGAGAACTGATTGTTAAATTTTCACTGGGAGCATTTGTACCTTGGAAATTGGCCAACACTACTAATCAGGGCTTTCTGTTGTTTTGTTGATTGTCTGAACTTAAGAGAGTAAAGGAAAAAAGGTCAAAAATGAGATTGAACCTAAAAAGTGTATTGTGCATACTCCCCGTTTCCCCAAGAGCCAGTTGTTAAACGTTCACCAGTACACTTTTGGACGGTCTATAGATCCGAGAGTCATCAGCAGAGAGATCATAAATAAACCTATGGAAGCTGATAAGGTCATGAAGAGAGTATAGAGAGAAGACAGACTGACCCAGGACAGAACCTTGGGGGTGCACTGACGGTCAGGGGGCATGCAACGGATGATGAGTCAACAAAGGAGACCAAAGGTGGCCCACAGGGAGAAGAACTAGGAGAACGCAGTATCACCAAATCCAGAGAAGGTGGAGTTTACAGGAGGAGAGAGTGGACAACAGTGTCAAGCACAGCAGAGGGTCAAGAAGGATTAGGACAGAGAAAACACTATCAGATTTGGGACTTTAAAGATTGTTGAAGACTTGGGAGAGGGGAGTTTCATTTGAGTTCTGAAATCGTGAGCCACAAGGCAAAGGGTAAGTGAATAAGAATTCCTTCTCTAACTTAAGCTCGAAGGCCCCTGGTCCTCTCCACTGTGACTAGTGGTCCTATTCATTTTTGATAATAGTATCATTGTTATTATTAGCAACAGTAACAGCAATAAGAATTAGAACCATTAATGCACAGGAAAAAGTGGTCACATTCCAGCAAAGACTAATTTTTTTAAAAGAAAGAAATATATAATATCAAGTTTTTTTTTTTAATTAAGTAGAGGGAGCTTAGAATCGTAGAATACTAGTGCATGGAAAGGACCTTGGAGATTGTCTAGTGCAAGCCTCAGGTTTTTGATGAGAAAACTGAAAGCCAGAGAAGTAAAAGACAAAACTTTATTCAATAAATATTCAATAAATTTGAGTTCTATATAATGACCAGTTAAGGGACAGAGTCAGAGAGAAGAAAGGACAAAGACAGAAAAAAAGAGGAGAAAGAAAAAAAGCAAAGTTAGAGAGAAAGTTAGAAGAAAAGGCAGAAAGAAAAAGACAAGCCAAAGGAGGGAGGGAGAGAAATAGAGGATATCAGTGGCTTGGCCTAGCAACACCACTACTAGGTCTTTTTCCAAAGATGATCAGGGAAAAAGGAAAAGAACCTAAAATATAAATAGCAGCTCTCTTTATGGTGGCAAAGAACTAGAAATTGTGGGGATGCCTGTCAGTTGGGGAATGGCTGAACAAAGTGGTATATTGTCATGATGGAATACTGCTGTTACAAGAATTGATGACCTCAGTAATTTTAGGAAAAAACATGGATACACTTGCACAAAACAACGAAGAGTGAAATGAACAGAACCGAGAGAACACTCTATACAGTAACAGCAATATTGTTTTGACAGCAACTTTGAGCGGAAAAAATCATTTGACTATTATAAATACCCAAATTAACTGCAAAGGATATATGAAGGAAGATGCTATCTGCATCCAGGGAAAGAACTTATAAATAGAAGTATTGATAGAATGATTTTACATATATATATATATATATATACATATTAACAGTAGCCATCTCTAGGGCAGGGGGTGGGGTGAGGGAAGAAAAAAAGTTACATGATAACTTTATTATGTATTTAAAAGGAATAGCAGGTTGTACATAATAGATTTGTGTTTTCATGTGCAGTCATCTTTTTTTCTACTATGGTATAGAAATGCTTGTTTTATTTCATAAATTAGAAATAAACTTAAAAAGAGACTATCAGTAGCAGCCTCGGCTATGAATGTGTAGGAGACAAGCTGCTGCCATGCTCTGCTGTTCACTTGGGTTGTGGGCATTGAAGGAAGTTATTATTAGTCTTTTCTGTGTTTTAAAATTCTAATTACTTTAACTGAAATTTGGGGATGGTCTTTTTATATTGGGAAATGTAAATGCTTAAGCGGAGCCATAGGGGAGTTGTTTAACATCCATCTACCACGATAGAGTGGAATGTGTGCTGGTCTTGGGGTCAGAGCACTGTGGCTCAAAGCTTGGGTTTACCACTTTGGGCAAGTCACCTAGCTTCTCTGAACCTCTGTCTCATCATCTGTAAAATGACAGGGCTGGGTTAGATTATCTTTTAGGTCTCTAAGCCATTGAAATTTTTTGTTTCATGGGTTACAATGGCAAAAAATAATCATCTCTGGGTGGCCAGTCTACTAGAGATATTCCTTTCCATAAGCAGCTCCTTGGTCCTCAGAAAATAGGATGTTTGTCACCAGGGCTGTATTCAAAACCTTTACAGAGTTTATGCTTCTCTGGTATAGGTTGGAAGAGTTCAGTGTCACCTCCATGCCTTGAGGAAGCATTGAAGCTTAAGGAACAAATTATATAGATTAGGAAAATGAAGACTGAAAATTCTCCTTCGTTATTAAGCCCTGGGTGTATTTTTATTTTCTAGTGTGACATGTGGATTAAGGTCTGGCTGGATTGGTGCAGGCTTCTTTAAATTTACCAGGTGACTGCAGCCACATGGGCTTTCTGGGTCAGCCCCTGCGTAGCCCATGATCCAGGCTCTTCTCCCCGTGTCTAATGCCATTGGAGAGCTGAGCCTTATGGTGGCTTTAATATCCCCGCTGTCCACTAGAGGGCACTCAAAGCCAAAGTGGTCCTCAATGGCAGCCAGAGCTACTTTTGCCTATTGCTTTCTGGTACTTTTGTACCTTGCAGCTTTTCCCCTTTGAGCGTGCCACTTCTTCCTGATTTCTAATTTACCACATGAAGATATGAAACACAGAATTGCTACAGTGTTCTTGGCTCTGCCCCCATCCCTTGGGATAATTCATCTCTAAGCTTCTACCTTCTGTGTCCATTGGATTCAGACATAGCCTATAGATGACTGCAATTTTAATATACATGAAATGATTGTACAAATACAACCAACTCCCCTATATCCCATTGAAATATATAGCACATCTTTCCCTTCCTATCCTCCACTGGTTCTTCTGTCCTAGGAAATTTCCTGTGCATTCCTGTAGCTCAGAGTACAGACGGGGCAAGAACTCTCCCCGTGACCAAAGAATATAATGAATCCAAGCATCTCATTGGCTCAGCCAGTCAGATCACTAAGCAAGATTCAAATGACCTTGTGGTCTATAGCAGGCTCTGAGGGATAGCTGATGGTAGTATGATCTTGCTCAGCAGCCAGTCTTGGCCCCACATGGTGACTGCAGATGTCTCTCCTTCCTGCTGTGTAGATAGAATCTCAGCTCTAAAGGTAGAATCTCCATGCTGTCTCTAAGCCCCCAAAGAGGCTATAAATTAGAGCCAACTTTTTTTTTATTATGGTCTTGCTTCAGAGGGAATTAACATAACCTCCCATGTAGTTCCTTTATGATAGCAAAGGGCCTAGAGTCATCTCTACTTTGCTTTCCCTCTGAATTGTCCAGGCCTGTGGGAAACTCAAAAAGTACAGAGTGTGAAATGAAAATTTCCAGAGGTTACCACAGTTATCTCCATGTAAAAGTATCTCTATTTAGGGTCAGGGACTATAAGTCACATGACTTATCTCCCCCAGGGCTTAGTAGTCAGTCCTCTGTATGTAGTAGATGCCTAATAAGTATTTGTTGAAATGCTTGTCAAAAAACTTTGAAACTTGATTTTAATAATGCAATTTATTACAAAATAAATAACATGCAGTTTGTCATAAGATAACCAATACTATAGAAAGAAGAATGTCCTGTCATTAAAATGTTTATTTATAATAAATAGCATTAAAAATATTGTTTATTGCATGCCCCTGTTCTATGTGTGGCACTCTGTAACTGCCTTGCTTATCCACCCTTAGTCCTGATTTTGCATAAATTTATGGTATTTGGTGAGAATTTTTTAATGGAGAAAAAAACCTTCTAATAATAACTACTAGTTTAAAAAACTTTTCAGGAATAACTAATTATTATAGTAATTAACTACTTTTCACAGTTATTCAATAACTCTTTAATAAATTGTCAGAGACTTAGATGCTTGATGGCAGCAGTGTACCAGGGAAATATTATGCTTTGGAATACATTGCTAGAACAAACATTTCTTTCCTTTAAAATTTTTTTCTCAATTACACATAAAAACAATTTTTAACGTTCATTTTTTAAACTCTTTCCCTCCCTCTGTCCCCTCCCCCATCCTTGAGAAGGCAAGCAGTTTGTTATAGATTTTATATGTGCAGTCATGCAAAACATTTCCATATTAGCCATGTAGAACAACACATTTCAAAGATATTTCTGTGTATGTTTACTCTATTGGGCACATCTCTCTCTTTTCCACTGATGCAAACTGCAACCCCTCTAAATCTTAGCAATAGATTTCGTCATTTTTTTGTGGCCAAAAAATTCATCACTTTGTAACTAATATTCCAGTGATAAACTTCTTCAAACTTACCTAACTTCTAGGTCTTCCCTAGTTTAAGTAAAGTTTACATCTCAGATAATTTTGCTTCAGCCAAGAATCTGTGAGGCAATTTTTATTTGACTACCAATCTGCTGGAAACTCCATTAAGCCAGGACTGATCCCCAGGGACTTCTGTACCCCACAGCAGCATATGCATCCCAGCAGGGCTCCACAATAGGACCACACTTCTCAGTAAATATGGGAACAGGACAAGCCAGTCCTGAGCCAGTGACCATAGGATCTGCCTAGAACAGGCCATACATTACTCACCCCACCGGGAAAGTAGACACACATGGACATCAGGTCAGTGTTCCATGGATGACCAGACCCTGTCAAGGATAATTGCTCTCAGATGCCCAGTTTAAGAAAATTTTGGTAAGCCTGGTGTGGTCATAGAGTAACAAACAACAATGGTGCTGACTTTACAGGTAGAGATCTATTTAATAGTCATTTGTTATAGATTCTTAACACAAAAAGGTATTTTCACATGGGGGATTTGTATCTCTGCGGCAGTTCGGAGTTGTGGAGTCTGTGGAGTTATGGTAGGAATTCTTGGACGGGCTTTGTCTGTTCCTGGTCAAAATCTTCAAAAGCTTGCTACCTAAAGAGAGTATTTGTATTGTATATAAAAGATAGTCCTTTATTAGTGTGATAGTGTATTTAGTACAGAACACTAAGTGGTCATCTGAGGATGTGAGGTTCCCTATACATCACTTAGGAAAAATTACTTAGTGCTCAGAGGAACTGGGCTTGTTCTGACTTTTCCAGGATGGTGCAGAATTTCTTTTAGACCCAAACTATTAACTTCTGGACACTGGGCCTATGGGCCTGAACTAATTTTCTTTATTTATTGCTAATTTGCTTTCCTGCTATGATGAATCCAGTTCACTATCCAGGGGCTGCATGCCTGGATGGATTCAAGATGGCAAGGAGGCCTGGCATCGTCTCTTCTGGCATCTGCAGCTTTGAACTTGCTTTGACTTTCAGGCCCCAGGACTCTGTCATCACTTGAATAGCCTGATTCTTCTTGATGTTCTCTGTGCCTGTTTTGTGGACCGCCAGTGAGTTTGTAGTCAGACCCTCTTGCATTCTTCTTCCCTCTCCCCGCTTCCCCAAGTAGCATACCTTTTAGCACAAACCAAGCTGTTTACTTTAAAGGTCCTGGAACAAAAGTGAACCTTGAGAGATGGAGGCGTTAGGGGTTGCAGCCTCAGACAGCTGGAATAGGTTACCTGTTTCACTGCATCAGGCGCCAGTGATGTCTGGTTTCAAACTCTTCTGATCTTTTACCTTGAGGAGCCTCACTGGGGAAGGAACCCGGCACATTGTTGTCTCTTAGGTTACACCAAATGTCCTGTGTTGTGCTGTTTCTACGGGATGAAGTTGGCTTCAGTAATGTGGGCTGATGACTGCCTTGGGGGCTCCTCACAAAAACCAGATGCCTATCTTACCAGGCCATGATCCAGAGCAGAAAAAATGTAAGTCAACAGAAACTTATATGTATAACACCAGGATTAGTGTCAGTTACAGCTAGAGCTCAGCTAATAAGGAGCAGTTAGAATAACCCAGGTGCACTTGTTAATAAACGTTTTGACTGACAGACATTCTATTTTGGTGTACAGGGCAACAATTCTACGTTTTTGTCTTGAATTTCTGCTACACTAGTTTCATCTATGAAAGGTAGTTCTGTTTCTAGAAAAAATAGAGTATTAGTAACTTTGGGTCTGGTTAAAGTATTTGATCTGTAGTAGGTCAGACTGGAAGAAGCTAGTGGCAGATAAGAATCTTGTTCTTGCCAGGGGGTGTCCACTCTACCTAATATCAAGAAAAATTCCATTATGGAAATTCCACCTCCTGAGAAAAATTCCAATTCACCTTGACAAAAGCTGGATGTAGAAATAGGCTTATGTTAGTTTTTACGGTGTTGTTTCCAGAACTATGTTGTCTTTATACAGAAACAGTATGAAACAGCCTGCATAGAGAATGTGAAGGATAACTTTGAAATCCTAAATGCATGGATCATATGGTTAAGAGATAATGTTAGGGAAAGAGGATTTCCTGGCTCTTTAGGCTGTGCTCCATAGAGGTGGTGGCCTTTGGTTAGGGCACAACAAATTCTCTCTAGGTTTTAGTTTTACAGATTCAATTTCTAGGGGTCACATTTGGAATAACCAGACTTAGAATATTATTAGGCAATGGGGAAGATCAAGAATAATGTTTTTTTAAGGTGATTTGAAATGTGTTCTCTCAAATTGAAGGCAGTCTCCTAACAATTCAATTAATTGATAATCAACTTGAGGATCCTGACTTCTCAAAATTGTCTCCATACAGTGTGGTCAACAACCAGTGATTAGCAAATCTGACTTCCACCTAAACTTGTGGCAAGACCCCACATTATCATTCTGGAGACTGTCAAATTAAAAAACCAACCGCTTGCTTACCACATGTTAACCATATCATGTAGTAACACATCTTAAGATGGAGGAAGGCATAAATAAAAATCCTCATATATGCCCTCATCCATGTTTCCCCACAAAAAGCTCAGAGGACAGAAAGTTGAATATTCCATTTTTATTACTTCCAAAATATGACTTCAAAATATAAAATACCTCACGGACCCAAATTCTTTGCAGTCATCAGACTCATATAATCCTTAATAAAATCTGTTTTCTGGAAGAAAATATTAACACCTGTAAAATCCCCCTCACATTGAAGAGACTTCCTATGGGAGACAGCACTTGGACTCACTCCTTCTGCCAACTTCCAGAATAATAGAACTTTGAAAGTTTATTTTTGCTTCTCTTCTGAGAATATAATTTAATACACAACATTTACAACATGAAAACCAGAAATATTTCCACTATAATAATTATAATATTAGTGATGCAAGGAAATAAGGAAGGCTTGGGCTGACCAGGATTTGGATTAGTAGACCCCCTTTCCTCTTCTAAATCACTGGAACTATGGACTGAGTATAAGCCCCATGGGGGCTTGGTAAACCTTGAAGCTTCAGGTCACCAATATGGCCTCCCAGCAATTCCTTCTCTGCACAGGGAGGAGGAAGTGCTACAAACTCACATCAGGTATGCTCAAACCTTCTTTCAGTCCTCATACACACAGATCATCCTTTCACTGATAGGAACACTTTGAAGGGGAACTAATAGCGCTATTTTGGTTTGGCTTGGTTTTGGGGCCTGCGTTCAAATCCTTGTTCTACTATATGCTCCCTGTGTGACCTTATTCTCTTAACCTATTTCAGAATCATTTCCTCATTTATAAAATGATGGGACTGAAAAAGAAACAGCTAGTATCACTTCCAGCTCTAAATCTCTGACATATCCTTGCCTAGATAGCACAATGGATCAGGTGCTGTGTGACCCTGGGCAAATTACGTACTCTGCCTCAGTTTTCCTCCACTGTGAAATGGGCATGATGACAGCACCTACCTCCCAAGGTTGTTGTGAAGATTAAATGGGTTATTTGTAAAGCACTTAGCACAGTACCCGGCACACAGTAGGCACTTAATACATGATTGTTTTCTTCCTGTCTTCCTTGGTGTTAAATAGCATTTGCAAGTATTCGGTACTACCCTTTTCTTGTCAAGCTTGCCTATATTCCTTCCTTCTCTCAAAACAACAAAACTTTGTTAAGTCCAGTCCCCTAATAATAAACTGTCAGCAAATAAGGCAGTGGGAGAAGCACTCTTGCATGTACATAGAAAGCAGGCAGTATGCCATGGGTAGGTCTGCCATTCACTAAGCATTACCTGAGGGTGTCACAAAATTTAATTACTGTCACCTTGGTGCTGATTTGAAATACTTATCAGGAAACACTACTCAGGACTAAGCTAAGGAGACAGGAGCAGCTGTCTCTATGAGAGAGGTAGAATCTTTCACAGGCGTTTCAGAATTCTTCTAAGCACTGACAATATTCTAATTTGCATTATGTATAATTTCCTTTCTGTAGTATAAACTCCTTGAGGGGAGAATCATAGCATGAGGTCATAGAATGAGGACTGCCTCAGTTGTCACAATACTTGGGTCAGAGTCTTCGCTCTACCTCTTACCGGTAGTGTGACCTTTGGCAAATCACTTGACCTCTTTGAGACTTTGCTCCCTCAACAAAATGATGACTGTGATGTTTGATCCGTCTCGGGTTTTGTGATGAGCAGTTTTATGAGGCATCAAGCCTTAGGTCCATGAGCCATTACTTAGTTTACTCTCACTCCAAATGTGTGGCCCACAACCACCAGTGCCTCCTGATCCTGAGCATCCCTTGTCCAGTCCTCCTGTGCCTCCTCAAGAGGCCATTCCAAGTGCAAGGGGGCTTTCTCTGGATCCTTTGATAAGACTGAGACACTAATGGAGCTTGGAGATGCTCTCCTGTTTACTCTCGCCCTCACTATGTGATGAACCCACTTTATTTCCTTTGCGGGCCACCCAACTTTCTGATGTTAACCTTACAGATAGTAAGGCTTAATGGTCTGAACTGAATGCAAGGTCATTCTTTTTCTTCCTGTTTTAAAAGGGAGAATGTATACCCAGCCACAATATTTGAAAACATATTTGCTACCTTGCATTTTGGAGCAGTGAGATACAGAATGAATCTCGGTTACAAGGGAATGGCAGTGCTTTGCTTCATCTGAAAGAGATCAGGTAAAGGTAACAAGTATATTGTGGATAAAGTGAAAGCCTCTAGTTGCAAGTGCCCTTCAGTCTCCTAATGTTCTAAGGTGATCTACTAGCATCTGAATTGGGGGAGAACAGACCCTGGGATGATAACTGGAATCTAAGAGCATTGATGCTCTTCATAGACCCTTACTGGTGATAAAATCTTAGGCTGGTGATTTATGTGAAAACATAAAAACACAAATTAATCTTGTAGGAGAGCTCATTATTGAGGCAATTTGGCATAGTGGAAGGAACGTTTGACATACAAGTCAAGATAATACCGTCATCATCACAGTTCACTCACTCACAAGCTGTGTGACCATGGCAAGTTATTTGACTTCTCTGAGTTCATTTACATCTGAAAAATGGGTATGGTAATGTCTGTATTAAGATGCCATGTGAGAGTGATTTATTATTATTCATTAAGGAGGCTCGCCGATAGAGCTGGAAGAGATCTATCTAAGAGTAATATTAACGATGGGATGTATTTGTACTGTTTGTGAGGGGACAGCTGATTAGTGGCATACATATGGCAGTGATTCTAAATGGCCATCTTGGTTGTTTCTTCTTGAGTTTTAGAAATACAATCAAATTCTTTATTTGAGAGCTACCTTTCATGGAGGGTTGAAGGGACAGCACCAGAACCTCTGCTCAACTGTTCAAAGAAGGAGCTTCTTTGATGACACCCATAACAAGTCTAGTCTTTTGTTCGAACACTTAATATGAATGCTTCTGCTAATAAAATAACTTGTGATAGGCTAAGAAATTATAAACAAATTCTTACAATAACTCAAACTTATACGGTGCTTTTAAATTTTAAAGTACTTTCCTCATAACAACCCTGAGAGGTAAGTAGTGCAAATATAATTTTCCCCATTTGCAAATGAGGCATCTGAGGCTCAGAAACATTGAATGACTGGCCCAGGATCACATGACTAGTAAGCTGGGGTCTAAATCCTGGTCTCCTGTGACTCTACAAGAAAGCCAACTCAACAAAGCATACAACAATCTTAAAGGGGGAGGGCTGGCAGGTGCACAGACTAGGGGAAGGCAAAGGTGGGCTGGTGGAATTTGAAAGAAAGTATGATTGCTTGGAAAGAATTGTTAAAGCAGGTATTAGGACAGCTGGTGAAGTTGGTGGAGTGAGAACTGAGGTGCTAGATGGAGATCTTACATAAAAGGTACATACTCCTGATTCTGGGTTTCTATTTTCACTCTATCTTCAAGGATCTGCAAGGTCCTTTTGTACATCCACTCTCCCCCTTCCATGCTATTCTCTTCAGAAATTAAACAATCGCCCTTTTCCAATAAAAGACTGGAGAATTTACTTCTTCCATCAGTAAACCTTCAAGGTGAAGTCAAGGGTAGTCTCACCGCAAGCATAGTGGATTCTTGGTGCCTATTGACATAACATAATTATATCTACAGTTTTATTTATGTATCTGACACATAACCCTTGGTGATCACTAGGTGAATGCAGATACTAATGACTAGGTTCCCAAGCCCATAGGCACCAATTCTTAGAATTTGCACCATGTCTCCAATATGCCCCCTTCCCTCCTAGGATGCTGCCACAACTCCAGTGCAGGCCCTCATCACGCCTCCCCTGGACTACTGCAATAGCTGCTGGTGGGTCTGCCTGCCTGAGTCTCTCCGTGCTCCAATCCATCCTCATTCAGCCTCCAAAGTGATTTTCCTATAGTGCAGGTCCAATCATGTCACCCCTTCTACTCAAAAAACCCAGCAGCTCTGTTACTTTCTGGAACAAATACAAAATGCTGTTTGGCATTCAAACCCTTCATCCCCTAGCCCCCTCCCACCTTTACAATCTTATTACAACTTACTTCCCGACATGCCCTCTTCGATCCAGTGACACCAGCCTCCTGACCCTCCCACAAACAAGACATTCCATCTCTTGGCTCTAGTTATTCTGACCGCTTCTCAAGCTTGGAATGCTCTCTCTCCTCTGCTCTGACTGTGTGCCTCCCTAGCTTGCTTTAAGACCCAACTAAAATCCCATTTTCTACAGGAAGCCTTTGCCAACCCCTCTTAATTCCAGTGCCTTCCTTTAGTTAATTATTTCCTATTTATCTTGTTTAGAGCTTGTTTTATATCCGAGGGCGAGGACTGTCTTTTGCCTTTTTGTACCCCTAACCCTTAGCATAGTTCCTGGCACATAGTAGGTGCTTAATAAATGTTTGCTTAATAAATGGAAGGGATCTTGGAGGTCATCTATGGTAAATGTCTACCCCATAGTCCCCAAGAGGTCTGCTGTTCTATAGTGCGACAAGGAGAGCTAGTAATTTTTAATGTAGTTTTGGGATTCAGGTTGAAGGCTTGTATCCTCAAACAATCTCATTCCCACAGAAGGGTTTGTGGCTCTTGAGACCATGTACCACAAGGGCCCACAATACATTGTTACAGGGGAATAGTAGTTATAATTTTTAATGTACATCTTAGTTCTGGTATTTCAACTCTTTTTGTGTCTTTCCTAATTCTTATCTTGGACAATGGTAGCATTTTTTGTTTGTTTGTTTATTTGAAATGATTGAGAAAAGCCAAGCATCCAGATGTTGGACTTGATCTCCAGAAAAAGACATATTCCCTCCATTTCGGCATGAAAAGTAAAAAGAAGACTGAAGGAATGGGAAACAACACTGCAAAAATGTTCTAATTTTGTAATGTTCATTTTTATCTTCTCAGTTAAGTATTTCCTCAAGATAATTTATTAAGCTTGTTAAAAGTAACTAATTGTTATTTACCCCCTTCATGCCTTCTATGTAAGGACATGGGCAAGCATGTTATTTGACTCTTTTGTATTTTGGTGTTTCCACGTGTCTCTGCTCTATAGGATGTACTGGGAACATGCCTTGTGGTACTTGCCATGAGTGGCTTTATTGTTACAAGTGCCTTAAAAACACAATCATCTTAGGAATTTAGGTACTAACATCCTTTGGACAAAGTTCAAGGTAAGTTTCATTTATACTGAGTTAGAATATAATAAATTTCGTATTTTTTGACGTTTTTCCAAACACCTGTCAAATCAGATGACCATTTCTGGTGATTCATATGGGCACACATTTAGTTTTAGTGTAAGGAAAAACTTTTATAATTAGAGCTATCCAAAAGCGAAATAGGCTGGACATCTGGACTGGAGGTCTTCAAGCACAGTCTACTCTGGATAACCCCTTGCTTGTGTGTTATAGCGGGATTTTTTTTTCTTTTTGGGAGTTGGGTTGGACTTCTAACTTTGAAATCCTGTTTATTTTATAGAAAATGGTATGATAATGTTAAGTGTCATCTGGCATTTAAAGCCCTTCATAATCTGGTACCAATTCACTTTTCTAGTCTCTCTCTCACACACACACACACACACACACACACACACACACACACACACTCTCTCTACATGGCTGCCCTTAATGCACACACTATAATCCAGTCAAACCGGCCTTCTTCCTCTTGCTTATCCACAGTACCTCCATTTCTATTCTCACTGCCTTTGTAATGACTGTCCTTAATGAATGGGATGCCCTCCTTCTTTACCACCACAATTTCCTTCAAGACTAAAATCAAGATCTCAAGTAAAGCTTCACCTTTTACATGAGATCTTTTCAGATCTTCTCCAGCTACTAGTCCTCCTCCACCTCTACCCTATCAGCCTGTATCTCCTTTGTGTATACCTGTATGTTGTACATACATATACATTCTTTTCTCAAGTAGAATGTAAACTTCTTGAAGGCAGGTCCTGTTTTGCTTTTGTGTTTGTATTCCTGGCACCCAGTACGATGCTTAATAAATGCCCATTGTTAAGTGGTGGTCAAATTTCTTCATCCTTATCCTCTAAGGAATAAGCAATTATGTTAGCATTTGGGGCCCCCAAAGAAAAAAATCAAGAAAGCTATGTAATCCTTTGTATTAAAAATGTACCATTCTCTAGCTCTAGAAGTATTTCTACGAAGGAAGGTGGGAAAGGAAGTAGTAGGCAGGAGACGGCTCCTTTGTTTTGACTCTAGCTTAGGCTCCATTGCCTTTTGCATTCTATGCAGACCAGATTACATGATTCACTGAACACGTGCCTAACCTTTAGTGAATGGGTGTCTTCTATGAACAGAGGATCCAGCTGCATGGCCGTTAACATAAATAAAGTGTTGTACGGGATCCTTAAAGGTTTCTGCTATAGAGTGGAAAGAATACTGGCTTTGGAGAAGAACCATTAGCTCTGCCACTTATTAGCTGTGTGTCCTTGGGCAAATCCCTCCATCTCTCTGAGCCTCAATTTCAACTTGGGACTAGTTGCTCTCTAAGGTCTCTTCCAACTTGTCACTGTCTGTGAGGTAATGAGCTGATACCAGGACTTTCTGACTTGTTCTCTTGGGGTTCTTTCATCGTCAGGGCCTGGAAGTTTTCTGAGGACTTTTTAAGTGCTTTCCTAGTCACAGCACAAACTGCCTGCGTATACTGTCTGTGAGTAGGCACAATGTGCTAGATGAGTTTCTACATCAGTGATAAATCCTTGTACTACCTACTTTTTACAAGGTTGTTGAGAAGAGGGAGGAAGTACTTTGTAAACCTCTAAGTTCTATATCAATGTGAGTTATTATCATTATTGTTATGATCGCTTTTCTTTCCCTCGCTTCTTCCATCCTCTTCTTTCTGCTATTTCTCTTTTCTCCTTTTTCTTTTCACTCTCCTAATCCGCTAGTTGCTTTCTTTTCCTTCCTGAAATAGGAGGACTTTGTCCTACTGTAACATACCACAGAGTGTATCAGGAAGGATGATCAAGGAGTGTTGTGCCCTCTGCTCTGCTCTTTATTGTCTTAAGGGGGTCATCTGTTTGAACGAAAGGTTTCCATCTTCAGTCTCAAAGCTTTAACTTTAGCTCCATACCCTCTCTCCAGTCCCATAATTCTGGCTGTTTGTTGACATCTCCTGTGGGATTCTACTAACACCTAAAAGTAAAGCGTGTAAAAAAAGGTTCCCATAAGTGATTTGCCACTCTCAGATTCTAATGAAAGCCTCACGGCTAATATTCAGTGGCCGCACATTTCTCTAGGACCAGAACATTTGATTTACTCTATAACAATGTCAGTGTCACGTTAGGTCTTCTCTTTCTCGGATCTGTGCCTAACAACCATCGTTGCAACAGCATTTTAGCTAGTCACCCAACATCTCAGCTTTTCCACTTCTATTTTCTCCTATAAACAGCAGCAAAAATTATTTTCCATTTCAGTCATGTCACTCGATTGCTCTAAAGCCTACACTGGCAATGACTTCTCACGTAAAATGGAAATCCTAATCATGGAGCTATAAGGTCCCTCACTAATTGCTCCCAACTCCTCTACGTTTTACTTGTTTGCTATACTCTGGGTGATACTTCTCATTCCCCAGTCAACCAAACTCGTTTAACACCCTTCCAACTTCCTCCCTGAGGCTTTGTAATTTTCATTTCTTCATCTTCCATAAATGTGTCTTTTCTTTTCTATGGTTTACTAGAACTTATCCTTACTTTTGCCTAAAAGCATTGCCTAAAGCCTTGTCTGCACGGCCAAGTTAGCTGAGCTGAGACTCAATGGCCCTGGGCATTTTATATGGACCAATAGGGGGATCCCACTGTTTACTGTTCTGCTAAGCGGGAAGATGGTAGAAAATACCAGATTGAGTTTTAACCTTCTGAGATAATTTTTGATTTACTCCTTCCATGAAGTTTTCCCTACTTAACCTTACCTTGCTTAGCCCCACTCAGCAACTCTGCTGAGATCCTTCCCACCTTTCAAGACCCAACTCAGATGCCATCTTCTTGACAGTCCACATTCCCCACCAAAACTTGGAGAATCTCTCCCTCTTCAGTGTGTCAGGATTGTAACTTTTTAATGGACTTAGAATATTCTAAGTATCTGTGCCTCTCTGTCATTTGCCCTACTATAAACTCCTGGAGGGTTGGGACCATTTCTTATACATATATCGTAGTGTCTCTTGGACAGTACCATACACTTAGAACTGTTTAAACGTTGGTGAAATGGACTGAACCCTCCTCAGGGCTCATCTCTTTCTGATGAGTTAATACTAGTACTGTATGTTTTGTTTTTGTTATTTGTGTTCTTGCCTATTTGAAGTTAATATTAGTCATGTTTCCCCACTGGCTTAAGAGCTACTTGCAGGAAGGAATGGTGACAGGATATTGTTTCTTTTCTTGATAATTCTCCATAGTACCTGATTCATCGCCCTCTGCTTGATATACGTTGTCCAAATAATATTCAGCTTGGGGAGGAACTGGATTTGGGGTCAATATTTCAAAACTTGGGCTTAGCTACAGTTCTACATTTTAAGAGTAAGGACCCCAGAAGTTGAGCAAATAAGTAATGTCAGTGTCACCGATGCATATACATATACATAGATATCAGTCGGAAAAAAGCTTATCCGCCGGACCCTGAACTGACTCCCTCACCCTATCACCTAAAGAAGGGTAACAGTACATAGAAACCCAGAGCAGCAGCAGACAACAACAAAAGGTGAGGTGCTTAGAATTAGCTTTGGGCTCCAGCAAGTCCTCTTTTCCTGTTTTTTCTCTCCTCCTGATGGGCAGCAACAGAAGTGTGAGGTTTTGTTGTCAGGTAGCTGGGTAGCCAGAACCGCAGGAAGGCATTTGGTGGCATTTCCCCTGGGACGGTGAGTGCCTGCTTATTTTTAGGGTGCAGATCCATCCATTCATCCATCCATCCATCCACCTATACATACATATATATATATATATTTATGAATTTGTCTTTTGCAAGTATTTTATATGTATGTATGTATGCATATGTTTTCACTCCACGGAACTTAGGATCTTCTTGGAAGGAAGGCCTATGGCTATGTCCAGCAGGACTTGGAAGCAGGGTCTGTTTTAGTCTGCTTTAAGAAGATATTTGTCAATGAAGAAAGGATACTGTTAGGTCTGAAGAATTAAAACAGGTCCAGCAGGCCCATCGGCGGCGCATGAACGTGAAGAAGGCCTATCGATACCGGCAGGCCAGAGCATTGACGTTCTTGACAACATAAAAACCCATGGTCACTGGCGGGATAACCAATGTCCGGCCAGCCCGAAGGGGCCGTGGCTTCAAGTCCGGCAGAGTTCCATCATCCACCATCATCAAAGGCTGGCCGTTTAGCTGCACTGACCTATAATGAGGAAGAACAATAGACGGTGATTATTTCATTGTAGTCCAGTGAAACTGTTGAGCCGATTTGTTCCCAGACAGCTTGATTTATTGTACTTCACATAGTATACAATGGCACTTAATATTTGTTGAATGGATGATTCATTCAGTCAGAGGGGCTCTGTCTGCCAATCTCTTTGGGTAACCTAATATGTTTTATAGATGAGAAAACAAAGTGACATTTTTCATGAGCTTTAATAAGAACATACTTTGTATTAACCTCTGTGGTTAATGTGGGCAATACAAAGGTAAATAATATATCTTTTCTACCATAAAGGAGTTTAGTAAGGGTATGAATAAATACAATACAAAATAGAATGTGATCAGTATAGGGACAGTTGCAAAGTGCTAGGATGGGGAGCACTTCAAGCTACAAGGATCAGGGAAAGCTTAATGGAGGAAAAGGGACTGGAAGTAGGCCTTGAAGGAATTCAGCAGGCAGAGATAGTGTGGAATAAGTGGGCTCAGTGCATATGAGTAGGGGTGTAACTAAGAATTCTTTTCTGTGGGGCAAAAATAGTGAGGTTGGACAGTGGTAGTGGTGCAAAGGACAGTCTATTTCTAGATCTATAGATACAGTAATATCAGGAGAGGTAGCGTCCTGTTCCTCACATAGTTTGACCACACCCCAAGGGAGATTTGTGGGAAGATGAACCCTGGAGGCATTTTAGTGACAAGACCCTGGGGACGGTGGCAAAGGAGTGGAACTCTGTTTCATAGTGTAGCCCCTACAGAGGACTTCAAAATACAAGGATGCTGGTTTGTTGACCACCAAAAGGAGGAATTATACTCCCTCCAATGTCGACACTCTGAGGCAAATTTCTGATTGCCTCACCCTAGTTATAGCTCTGTATTTTGGGCATAGGTAAAAACATAAGGAAGTGCACAGAAACGGAACATGATAGGATCAATTCCAGGGATGGCAAGTAGTCTAGTTTGACAATACCAGACTATACCGGTAAAGGATTACTATGAGATAAGGCTGGGAATATAGGTTAGCGTTAGGGCTTTATCTGGCATATCATGGGGAACACTAAAGGCTTTTTGAGTAGAAGAACAGCATAATCAAATCTCTCCATTAAGAAGATTACTCTGGCATAGTGTTTTAGGAATCCAGTAAACAGACAGACTAGCTTTGGAAACAGTCATAACACTTCTTTAGAATTGTTTCAACTAAATGTAATAGTCGATAAAGGTTTTTATTGCTTCATCTAATGCGGGGCCAGTTTTACTATGTGTTCTGGTCAGTTTTTTCTCCAGTAACAAGGTAGTTGGTGATAATGTAGGCCATGGAGAGTGAAGTTTGTGAGATTGTTTGTATGAATGAACTGGTTTAAGGGGCAAAAGGTTTGATAATTACTGGTAGAGTACAAACCTGAACTATGTTGGGTCTCTGGTAAATCACCATTTCTCTCTCTCTGTCTCTCTCGCTGATAGATACCTCTGATAGCTCTACCTCCCAGAAGTTTTGAGCAAAAGTAAATAGAGGGGAGAGACAAGTGGAGTCACACACTTGTTCCTACGGTGACTACAGAGAACAGCTCTTGTTTTCAAGCCGCCACTTTTGGTGTGGCCACTATTACTCCACTTGCCAGAGCCTATGCCTGCACTGACTAGGGCAGGGGTATGAGAGCTGAGACCTATGCCTAGGGCAGAGATACAAGGTATCTACAAGCCCCTAAACTAATATCTTTTGAAAGCTGTATCAGCTGGATACAGAAGAGGACACACTCCTCACCTATGTTTCCTTGTTCCCAGTTGCTTTAGGTCCTTGACCTCTTAAAAGAGGTCCTAGCCGTATAACTCTTTCCCTCACCTTTCATCAAAGGGTAAATTGGGAAGGGCAGAGGGAAGAGGTTTCCTTTTTGGGAAACGTCCAAGTTTTCCTGTCCTGTTTGATTGAAGACAATAAAATGTGCATAGCCATAGGGTGGATTGACTGTATATAAATATAGAGGGCTGTAAATGAGAAGGGGAGAACCTAAAAGTGGGAGTGGGGACTTCTGAAGCAGAAATGATTTCCTATTTTAGTAATTTTGGAGCACACCCAAGAACTCAGAACTAGGCCAGTGAGGGCTTCCCTTCTTGCCTGGCCCTCTCAAATCCAAGGTTTGATGGGTTTGGGCTTCTTGATACAGATGGAGAAAACATCTCCCTCATTAGCAAACTAATTAATTAAATTGAAACTCTCCATCTTGTAGGTTTGAATCTGGTGAAGGCCTTTGAAACATGTCAAGTGACACCTGGGAAAAAACCAAGCCTCCAACAACACTTTAGAATACTATACTAGTTAGAATATTATAATTTCTAATTAGTTTAACCAGAAAAATAGTGTTAATTTGTCTTTTGCAAGTAGTAACATGGTCATGGAAGACACCAGACTAGGAATTCTGTGCCAAGTTGGGCCATTAACTTCTTGTGTGAACTTGGGCAAGTTATTAACCCAATTGAGTCTTAGGTTCCTTGTCTATTAAATGGGAGATGAATGTTTGCTGTACTATCTTACCAGTTGTCAAGCAAATGAAAAAAATAATTCAACATGTTTATTTAGTGCTTACTATATTGGAAGGCAAGGAGCTTACAATCTAATAATAGATGTGGAAATACTTTGAAAAATAGAAAAAGTGTAATACAATATAAGGTGGTAGTTTCATTGCTGATTATCATTACAAACATAATTGCATTCTCTCTACTGGATGAACTGGTTTTTGGTTGTTTTGCTTTATCATTGGGTCCTCGTCCTTAGATTTTTCCACTTCTCAGCTTTTATTTTTCTGTTGCTTGGTCTCTAGCATATCATTTATGGCTTTATTTAACATACTAATTACTGTTGTTTTCAAAGGCTCATGAAGATGCTTGATAAAACCTAAATTATCTCTATTATTTCAGTTTCTCACAAGATACTTTTTCTCAATGACACAAGGCTATCTATCATCACCAGTAGTTGTCATCTTTAAAATGACCTATGTGACCATCTTTCAGTCAATAAGTTAATTTTGCATGTTAAGGTTTTGTGAAATGCTGTAAAGACATGTCCACTAACACACATATAAAGACACATATCCACTAATTGATTTATTAGAGAAAAGACACAATTCTGTTTATTAAATACATTTTGTTTTCCTGATTACAGTATTTTTCTTTAAATATTTGTTGTAATACTCATCTAAGAATTTGGATTATACTTCCCAGATGGTGTTTTCCAGGATCATATTTCTTACTTTTCAAAGGTTTGGTATCATATTTTCTCAATAGTCTGGTACCTCTCAGTTGTCCATGGCTTTTCAAACGAAATTCTATATGATCCAGTCTGTGTTGAAGTATTTACCTTAACACCCTGGCATGCCTGACCTGCTGAGGGATATATACTTAAATTGTCCAAATATTAGGACAACTGCATTTTATCATTCTTTGTTTTTGCAAAGTCTTAACTACTTTCCAATTTCTTAAACTTGTTTACTTAATTTTTTTCATGTTATCATATTAGAGTCAGTGTCACCACTAATTTAGAGTAAAGATCTCCATGCCTCAGCCTCTATTGCACTGCTCCCCCCCCTCCCCTTCCCCCTCACACACACAGGCAGCTTTTCATCTGCTTCTTTAGCTCTATAGGCTTTTCAGCCAGCTGCCCTTAATCTCATTTTCTAGGTCCCAGACTGGTCCTGGATACTTTAATATCTAAGACTTGGATATACGAACAAGGTTTTGGTTGCACAAAGTCCCAGGAAAAACAATTCAAGATGAATGATATTCTCATCCCAACTCAAAGACAACTCTGGGGGTTCAATTTTAAACAATGGTAGCCTTGAGTGGAAAGTAGGGTTAGCAGCCATTCGGGTGCAGAACAGCTCTGGGAAGTCTAGATTGGTTTTGGATTAGAGTTTATAGGATTATAGAATTTAGAGCTGACAGGGTCCTTAGAGACCATCTATCTAGTCTAACCTTATTTTACAGATGAAGAAACTAAGTCCCAGAGAATTTAAGTGATTTGCTCAAGATTACATAGGTAGCAGAGCTGGGGTTTGAAAACAGATTTGACTTCCAACCCTGTGCTCTTTCCACAGTGCAGAAGAACCCAAGTCATGTTATGGGGGTGTGGAGGGTGGGGAGGGGCGTCCCTGACTGTAACTCATAAGCTCACCCTATATAACAGAAGAGTTGTACATCTTAAGTAGCCCCAGAACTAGACAGCTTTGTTTGAATAGATTTTATTGAATTCCAAGGGAATCTAGTTAACAGTATAGCTTTGACTTCTTACATTCTGGTACTCCAGTGAATCTGTGATTTTATTGGGGCAGATAAGCCTTCCACCAAATGTATATTATAACCAACACACATCATCTCTTATAAGTTCTTGTCCATATATATTTTCATAGATTCTCTATAGAGGATCCACTCAACATACTGAAAGCCTTCTGTTTCCTTTAACATCTCCAAAAACAAACCTATCATTTTGACAATCTACTTGTTGTCTCTTATTGTTGCTACGTGACTACCCTTTAAGCTTTATCAGTCATACATATCCTTGCTATTACCTTTTGTATCGATTACATGTACATTTCATTGGTAACCTGCTATATAGCCTGATTATAACCACAGTTCATCTTTCTGTCATCTTTTGGGTTTATTTGTACTTTTTATTCTTCTGAGGTTGTGATATTCCATAATTCACAGCCATGTATCATCATTGGGGGAGTGATGTTAAAGAGATGGGCTTTTGTGGCAAAAAGCAATTTCTTATCTTTGAAAGTATAGCTTGGTTTCCCAAATGTGACCCACTCAGATTTGAGCATTTGTTACTGTCAGTATCCTTCATCAACTAACTTCTTTCTTTCCCTTCTTCTCTCCCTCCCTTCTCTCCCTCTGTCCACTTATGGAATCATACCCTTACCTGTGGGTGCTCTGCCCAAAGGAATATAAATTTTGATAGCTGAAACCTCACAAGATACCTTGGGGTTTAACGGTTAGATTTCCTTTTAAGGACCATAACTTAAGCTGAAATCACTCTGGCTTTCATTGACTGGCTAACAACAGGTTAAGCCTAAGCCTCACTTGGTCACTGTTTGGACTCTGATGGCTCAGAGTGAGTGTAAACAGCAATTGTTTCTGTTTTGGCTAGAAACCTTGAGAGTCTTCCCCTCCCAGATTGATTTTTTTTTCCTTTTGTGACTAGGTAAAAGAGACCATTCTTTGCCTCATTTCTTACCCAGCCTTAATTACTGAATGGGTGTTGCCTCAGACAAACTGAGACCTGGGAAAGACCTTACCTTAAAAATGCCAAGGTCTCCCACTATAACTGGGGCTTGTTCTGATCTACATCTTGCCACTGGACCCAGATGGCTCTGGAGGAGAATATAAGGCTGCTGACTTTGTACAGCCCTACCTCTCTTTAATCTAATTCACTTGAAAGTCATGATATCACCTTCCTGAGGCCATGTCCTCTTTGAGAATGAAGGACAAAGAACAACAACATCTTCTGTTCCTATATTCATGATCTGTATATTTCCTTTTGAGGGTCTTGGTGGATCTTTGGGCCATATCTGGTTGTTTTTTGTTACTGTGTCACATATTCCTTCTCCCAGAACGCAAGGAGAATAGCTAGTGTGTGCATATGCCGTAGTTAGGGGTTAGTGGGGAAATAGCATCGGCTGAATTGGAGGTCCATTTACCATGATTATTAACGCTCCTACTCTCCAACTTGCTGGTCAAACATTCACAGAAGGAAGTGAGACAACAAAGAATGTTGGGAATCATTAAAGAATTTAGAAACTCAGGATGCATCTAAAAGAATCGTGTTATATCTGATTGGAAGAAGTGATTTAATTAAAATTACTTATATTTCCAAACTACCCATACACTAAAACATCACTCCCCTATTTGCTAATTATCATCTTCAGTTCCTGAATGGACATGTGATACCTAGTAATTTATTTATTCTAAAAACATGCCATGATAACAAGTCATTTTGGGAGCCCCATGAAGTTTGTTTTATTCCTTGTACAGAGATAATGTAGCATAATGAAAATATCAGTGCATCTGGATTAAGAAGATGTGGGTTTGAATCTTAACTCTGCCCCATAATAGCTGTGGGGCCTTAGACAAGGAACTTTACCTCTGTGTACCTCAATTTCCTCTTAAGTAAAATAGGAATAAGAATACCTAGCTCATAGAGTGGCTGCAAAGATCAAATGAGATAATGCATGAAAATGTCTTTGCGAAATATAATACAATTATATAATCTATTATCATAATTATTACTGTAGGTGTCATGCTAAACAAGGGACACAGACTCACAGAATATTAGAGTTATAGTGAACATAAAAGATCCTTTAGCCCAACCCCCTCGTATTGCAGATGAAGAAACAGGTCGAGAGAACTGAAATCACTTTTTTGAGGTCACAAAGTTAGCACTGAACTGAATAAGTTCAAGAGACACATTGCTTGTGTCCCAGAAGTACTCTTTCAATGTGATGTTGAAGACTTTTGAAATGGTATTCCTTTACTCTCTCTGCTCTTCTCTGGGCATGGTAATCTTCTTCTCACTTAATAAGAAAACAGCTTGAATAGTAGAAACAATTCTGGAACAAGAATCAGAAGATCTTAATTCTAGTCCTGGTTCTGCCACTGACCTGCTGTGTGACCACGGGCAAGTAATTATCCCTCTCAAGGCCTTAGTTACCTCATCTGTAAAATTAGGTTGGATTGGACGGTCTCCAAAATCTCTTTTTGCACTAGATCCTATAAGTCTATGTTTTTTCTTCCTATTTTGAGTGATACAGACTTCTCCTTCTTGCTATGACACTAGATGGCACTCTTGTCCTAGACAAAAAGATTTGAAGACCCAGTGCTATCACATTGAAGTTAGAATATGGTTTAAACACCACAGAGGCTCTAAGATGTGGACTGTACTTGGCCTTTCCTATAAATGAGCCACAATATCAATCAAAACTCTGAGACATTCTTCCATGTTGTTGACTTGGCAAAGAACAGATCTGGAATTCTGCCTAATATTAAGAAAATGTGTGAATATGCTGTGAAAAATCCTGATGGAGGGATGTGGGTTTCCCATTCCTTGTTTGCACAGTTAGGAATGGGGAGCAGTGGCCCTGATGCAGGTGTGGGGTGTTGGCTGGACTCCCTAGTGCCTTAGCCAGCTCCAATTCTCCCAAGCACCAAAAGGAGCCTGGGTGTGCACCTGTTTGCACTTTACTGGCCTCTTGAAGCCAGAGCTGCCCCCGTGAGTCCCCCATCATTGAGCTAGTAAGTTGGTATGTGCAGCTGCCCAGAGTTCCTTCAGGTCACTGGCAGGTTAAAGCAGGGGGTGGGAAACAGAGTAGGGTTTGTGGACAGAAGGGGCTTCATTCTCCTTTCCTTAGGGATGGTCTGTGCATCTGGTGTAGGTTAAGTAGAGGAAGTTATTTTTAGAATTTGGGTGAGTGAGAGCTACCATAATAGGGAGACCATGACAGACGCTATTGATTCTGGGATGGCCTCCATGTTATAATTCTCCCACACTGGACTGGATAGTCTATAAGTAACCTTTCCTGGGGGTACATCAACTTGTGTGAGGTCACATTCTAGCTTCACATGAAGCTTAACAGAGGTCCTGGATATTGCAAGTCTTTCCTACACTGTGAAATTTATGGAAACAGAGAGATAAGACAAGAGAAGCTGGAGGAGGTAGAAATGAAGGATAGAAAGATTTATCCCTTTACCCCCAACACAAACACACACACACACACACACTCTCTCTCTCTCTCTCTCTCTCTCTTTCACTCTCTCAACTTTTCTGAAACTTCTGACGATTGGGAGTCTTTGAAGAAACTAAGCCCACCCACTATCTTCCTTATCTTAGTTTTTCCTATCCCATTCTATCCTCAGAGGCTACCAAGGTGATGATATTTTAGATTTAGCTTTTGTAGCACCATCCAGAAAAATAAGGCAACCTCCTTTATAAAACTGGTGGTAGGGTCATGATTAAAGTTCATATTACAGGCATAACTCATCAGATCAGGCTTGTGTTATATAACAATAGAATGTTAAGAGGTCTTGGAAAGAATCTTGCAGATCTAGCACAATCTCATTTTCCAGATAAGGAAACTGAATTTGAAGACCAAGGTCATGGAGCTAGTAAGTGGTACAACTGGGATTCCAATGGAGGCTTTGCTCCTTCAATCCAGTACTCTCTTTACTACATCCCAGTTCCCTCTTTTAGTTGCACTTAGACTCAATTTCCTCATCTATAAAATGGAGTATTCCCATGTTTGGGAAAGATGTCCTACACACTTCATGGGTTTATGAGGAAAGTTCTTTGTAAACCTCAAAATGCTGGGATCTCATTCCAGTATTTTGTGGCAAGGACTAAAGAATCTTGGAAAGAGGTTCACAGAACATTCACTTAGAGCTGGAAGGTATTATAGAGGTCAATCATCTAGTCTAGGGGTGGGGAACCTGCGGCCTTGAGGCCATAAGTGGCCCTCTAGTTTCTCAAGTGTGGCCCTTTGACTGAATCTCCAAACTTCACAGATGGGTAAAGTGATTTGCCCAAAGTCATAAGGGCAATGACAAACAGAGGTGCCTCCCTGTAACCAGAATGGTCTTTGTTTTCTTTGAGTGACTCAATTTATCTCAGTGAGCTTTACTAGGTGCTAAGCCTCAGGCCCAAACCCCTTTAGGTGTTAACCTAATCCATGTGGATGTGAACCTCCCAGGGTCTTAAGGGGAGGGGCCAACTCAAGAACCAATCGCCAGAGCCTGAGCTCTGGTGATTCAGATGATGTTTGATGATGTCTGAAGCCCTATAAGAAGGGAGGACAGAGCCATTTGTGCAGGGCTCTGGAGATGGTGTTGATGAGGAGACTCTGGGCAGCTGTAGCTAAGGAGCCCTCCAGCTTGTAAACCCGGATGCTGAAACTTTGTTGAACTCTGGTAACTATGTGTTGGGATTTGAATTAGACAAAGTCTGTTGATGTTTGTAATTTGTTTGCATTTTGTTTTGAAGTTCAGGGTGCTGGCTTTTTCCCCTGAACTAACTGAATGATATTTGAATGCTGAATTAAAAGTAAGCTTGTCAACCCCTTCACCTTGCTTTCCTTAATTAAGCAGATCAGAAGAACCTGTGCTGTTGGCAGCTTTCAGGGTGCTGGCTGTGGGTGAATCTTATACCCCCACAGAAGCTGCTAGCTGGATTATTAAAACATTTCCCCCTCCAAGGGGATGCCATGATCGATCTGTATGTCTTGTGTCTTGCATATACCCCACCATGAGCATGTTGTCCCCTCCATCAATCTCCTTCAAAGGAGAGACTGTTCTACTTCTGTCTTTGTGTCCTTGGTACTTAGCATAGTTCTTGGCAGACAGTAGGTGCTTAATAAATATTTGTTGATTAATTTCAATGGAAAATATGTGCAATGATTGACTTACAAATAAACTTGTAGAAAACAATCTTTGAAACCAAGGCCTATGCAAGTATCTTGCCATTTCCATGCAGCAACTGCTTTCTCATCTGGAACAAGAGTCTCTAGGCTAGACTTCCAGAAGCTATGCTCCTCTCTCCTGGAGGAGCTGAACTACTAGACTTTTGGAAATCTCCCCTGGGGGTGAGCTCTCCATACTAGTGAATGAGTGAGTATAAACTCTCCTAGCCCTCTATGGGCAGCTGGTCCCAGACTGGGTATCCCCTTCTCATCACTCATTCCCCAGGAATGCCAGTCAAGTATACTCCCCACCCTCTTTCCAATTCTTGCTCTGAGAACTACAGTCAGATGAATACTACCATCTACCATTGCTTCTGAAAAGGATGTGATAACTAACTGTCCTCTGGCTACTTTCATGGTCCCCTGGACTCCTTAGATCAAAACTTGTTTCCCTGGCAACCACTCTTTTATATGTGTTGACTTCCTCTATTAGAATTTAAACTCCTCTGTCTTGTTTCTGCATTTATATTCCTGGGGCCTAGCACAGTGCTTAGCCTTTAGTAGATACTTAATGCTTATTAGTTCATTCAAAGCAAGTAGGTTATTAAGACTATGAAACCTACCCTATTATTAGTTTTTTTTTCTGAGGAATGATTAAAAGTCAATATTGCCTATCATTTCTTTCATTCAAGTATGAAGAAAAAGAATGATTCTTTATGAAGAACAAAGAGTTATATGGAAAGTCATGGGTACTGGGTGTGGACAGAGCTGGGCTTAGAGTAAGAAGACTTGGCAGGTGGCCAGGCTTCCCTGCTAACTGGATGAACCTGTCCAAGTCACAGAACCTCTCTAAAAACATCAGTTCTTTAGCTGTAAAATTGGGACAATAATACCTGTACCACTCACTGCATACAAAGCAATGTATTGATCCAAACTTTAATTATTTTTATAAGTGAGGTCTACATGATTTCTAAACTTAAATGTGACAAAGGGTGAGGGTCAGAGGCAGAGCATAGGCAAAGAAAGTGAGGCACAGAAAGTAGAAAAAATTGAATCTCTCCTTCTTAGTTCTTTTCTCCTATTTGCCATGGTAGTGAAGTCAATCTCCTAGGCTAGGGGAACAGCTCATGTTCAAACAATGGATAGAGAAAATCATAGAAGATAAAATGGATAATTTTGATTGCATAAAATTAAAAAGTTTTTACATAAAATCAGTGCAGCTAAAATTAGAAGGAAAGCAAATTTCTCTGACAAAGGTCTCAACTCCAAGATATATAAGGAACTGATTCAGTTTTGTAAGAATAAAAGCCATTCTCCAATTGAGAAAGGATCAAACATATAATAATAATAGGAAGAAGAATAGCCAGCAACCTTAAGGTTTACAAAGTGCTTTACAGATATTATCTCATTTGATCTTCACAAAAAGTCTGGGAGGTAGGTGCCATCATTTTACAGATGAGAAAACTGAGACAGCGTAAGTGACTTACCCAGGGTCACTGTGCTTGTAATTACGATACAAACAGAAAGTTTACCAGGAATAAATCCAACCTATCAATAGGTGTATGAAAAAATGCTCCAAATAAATAAAAACTGGAGAAATGCAAATGAAAACAACTCTGAAGTTCTACATCATTCCCATTAGATTAAGTTGACAAAAAAGAAAAATAACAAATATTGAAGGTGCTGCAGGAAAACAGACACATTAATATAAAGCTGGTGAAGCTGTGAATTGGATCAGCTGTTCTTCAGAGCAATTTGGAACTGTGCCCCAAAAGTTACTAAACTGTGCTACCTTTTAACCCAGTGATATCACAACGAGGCTTATATATCTTAATGAGATCAAAGAAAGAGGAAAGGACTCATATGTACAAAAATATTTATGGTAGTTATTTTTGTAGAGGCAAAGAATTCCTAGACACTAGGAAATAAGACATGATGAAGGGGAGGGTTTCAGAGAGACTTGAGAAGACTTGAATGTAATGATGCAGAATGAAATGAGCAGAACCATGAGAATGATTTATATAATAACAACAGCATAAATAAAAACAAACAACTTTGAAAGACTTAAGAATTCTGATCAGTGCAGTGACCAATCATGATGAAGCATGCTACCCACTTCCTGTCAGAGTTGATGTAAATTGATTCAGGATGCCGAATGAGATACACATTTTTTGGAAATGACCAATGTGAGAATTTCTTTTGCTTGACTATGTGTATATATTATAAGGGTTTTGTTTTTCTTTTCAATATACAGGGGAATGTAGGAGGAGGAGAAAATAGGTTTTTATTAATTGGGAGAAAGTAAAAAGGTAATCTGTTCTCTACTTTTACTTGTAATTTCTACCTTCTATAGCTCCAATGGACTAGTGCTATTAGGATTGTTGGAAGAAAAGCTAAACAGAAAATATTTTTTAGGAAGGAAAGAAACAAAACATGAAATGCTTACTATTTGGCAGGCACTGTGTTAAGCATTGGGAATATAAATACACTGTGTTAGGCCCTGGAGGACATTTGCTAACCATGATCCTTGACTTATAAAAATAGAGTACAAATTAGGATATAATAAGTGTGTATAATAAGAGTATTAGGAGATCAAGTAAGAGCTTACTTCCGACTGAGGAATCAAGGAAAGTTCACGGAAAAGGTGGCATTTGCATTGGGCCTCAAGAAAAGTAAGTCAGCATGTGGTTGGGAGAGGCAGGGAGGCATTCTGGGTATAGGGAATGGTATCAGCAAAGGGACTGAGGCTGGAGAGGACATGGGACTTCTTTGATTGCCTTTGGCAGTTAGTTAAATTTGGCTAAAGTACACATTACTATGTGAGAATACTGTGAGATAAGGCATTAGTTGGAGTCAGGTTGTGGAGGGCTCTGAATGACAAATAGTTTGTCTTTATTCAGTTTTGGGACTTTATTCAGTTGGCAACTGGGAAGCTTCAAAGATTGTTGAGCAGGAGACTGATGTGATTCAAGCCACATGTCAGGGTGCTTAACTTTGTAACGGTGCAAGGGACTCAGAGAGAAGGCTTCTGTGGACTGTTCTGTGGATCAGTACAGGCAGGAGAAGTTGGCAAAATGGTCATTAACAAAGTGGATATGGTTCCTAACAGTGGGTGATCGATGCAGTCTTGAGAGTTCAAGCTCTCTCCCTCTTTCTCTCCCTCCAACACTACCCAGGAGAAGGGAAGTAACTGACCATAGGCTTTAAGTTACTTTTGTAGCCAAGGGAATTTGACTCAATTTGAATCAATTTAACAAATATTCATCAACTGCCTGCTCTATTATAGGCAGAAATGTAAGTTCGGGGAACATGAACATGAAGGACTATGGGAACTCTCTCAATTAAGATTTCCAAGGAGTAGTACTCTCCTTCCATGCCTCCTTAACCACAGCTATGGAGCTCAGCCTGGGGGACTATGGAGCTGGGAAGTGTCATGAAATTACTTATTACAACCTAACTTCTCCTGCTTCTATCATCCTATTCAGAATTGGTTAGTTAGAAGTATAGTCCTGTTACAGTAAGTACACTGAATCACAGACTGTTGGAACTAGAAGGCACCCGAGGGATCTTGTACATTTGCCATTGTCCCCTACAGCTAGGCTCAACTAAGAAAGAATTGAAGCCCAAGCCTGGCTGCTTGCTCTTGGTTTGCAGCCAGGAGGAAAGGCTGGTCTATGGTTCAAGGAAGAAGAAAACTACAGCCAAAATGAACATTCAGTCAGGAAGATAAGTTACTGTGGGTGGGGCACAGGAAAATGTGGTCTGTTGTGGAGAGGTTTCTCAAACATTTTGTTTTAGGATGCCAGTCAATAAGCATTTATTAGGATTAACCGTGTGCAAGTGCCTGCTATAATCCTTTAATCTGTCTGTCAATCTGCACATTAATAATCTGGGAACCTGATGAAGGAGAACCTTTGGGGAGCTAAAGCTCTTTTCCCACCACATACAGTGAGAAACAGCTCCTATTGCTTTTACTTTAATGGACTTACACCCCAGGCAAAATGGCTTCCTGCATGAATCCAGATTGAAATCTGGGAGAAATCAAAGGCTTCAATCATCTGGGATGCTGTTCAAGGATTCTGGGGAGGGGCCTGGAGAATCTATCTGAATTGGGTTTATAGGGAAAGGAAAAAAGCAACATCCCTTTTTCTTTTAAATAGGAAAAATGATGGCTAAATTTCAATGAAAGAGGACTTCATTTGACTCCTTTGGGACACTCTTGATAGGGGCCCAAGTTTGGGATCTAAAAGTGAGACTTAGAGGGTTCAAAAGAAAAGCGATCTACTTGATTGGGCACGAGGCAAATATTCCTGCTCTTTCAAAAGTACTGCATCATTTAGTTCTTTTTCTCCAAATGAAACACTGTTCTAGCCTGTTTTGCAATATAAACCAGGGAGATTTGTCCCTGGGTGTGTGCAGCTTTCTGTAAAACTGATTAAGAAGAACTTCCATAAACTCGTCCCTAGACATTCACTGGAGAAAAGCATCTGTACTGCCAACTATCTGTAATGTTTTTGTCGCTGGAAATAGGTTGAGTTTTCACAGAAAGTCCTATGGAGGTTTTAAAAATCTTTCTTAAGTACTTACTATGTCTGCATCTCAGATAGCTGCTATGATAGTGAACACTGTATCTGATTAAGGCAGCAAGGGCAAAAATTATTAAGCTTACCTCAGGTACGGGTAACTGAGAAAAGTACGTATGGCACTTCATGATATATTCAGCTATGTTTTTAATATAGAAAAATAAGTACATTTATTTAGAAAATAGTACATAATTGGTTACTTCTATTTCTATTTATAAGTAAGAGTTAAAAGAAACACAAATCTCTGAAATTAAATTGGTATTTTCTCATTAACTCAACTGTTAGAAGGGTTGCTTCCCTAAATGTTTACTTGTCTTTTACTTTTTTCCTCCTAAAGTTGCCCTGTGACCCTTTTCATGGATTCTGATAATAGTCTTAGAAGTTCCCCACTGGAACTCAGCTCCTCTTTATAATATAAATGTTAATTATCTCCTTAACACAACATAGCAACTCTCTCTAAGCTCAAAAATACCCCAATTGGTTCTTCATTCCTTTCTTCTCTATGCTGTCTTATCTGCCCTCTGCCAAACCTTTACATTTTCTCTTTGTGCTGAGTGACTAATCTATTTTTAAAAATGATTCAGGTAATTCAATAGTACCTCTCCCTAATGCTGCAACTCACAAAGGACTCTAGCCCTTTGGGAAAGGCTGTGACTTCCTAAAGGTCCAGAACCTTTTCCTTCTGATATTCTGAAATCATTAAATAAAACAAAACAGGTCTCTTCGTATCTCTCAGAAAGAACACCATCGCTACTGGGCTTTTAATCTGTCATATCAACCCAATCTGAAAAAGCCATCAAAGGAAATATTGTAATGTTTCACATTCCCATTCTTTCTTAAACTTCATCAAGGAAGTTGTCCTATAGTTGGGAAAATTAAAGAATAAATCAGGAATGGTTCTGTGAAAGGTGGCTAATGGCTTCTAAGTCAACAATGCTGAGGAAGAATCAAAGAATGGTGCGCTAAAAAGAAAGGGTGAAGGAAATCGAAGGAGGACAATACATAGGGAGTCATGGTAACTGTCTCTAAATATCTGAAAGGTTCTCAAATATTTAAGGGCATCCTATATTGGTTTGCATAGAAAAGGCAGATATTTCAAGGGAAAGGATTTTGGCTCAACATTAGAAGAAATTTTTTAACAATCAGAGTCAACTAAGAGTAGAATGGGCTACTGTTGTTAGGAAGTAAGATTTTTTTTAATTAAAGGGGCCATCCCTTGCCTCAATTCTTAAAGAGGCCTGGTTCACTGAATGGGGGTTACCTCACTCTGGGTGAGAACCTGAAACGGCTTTAGGCTAAAAGGGCCATGGTATCCCACTGCATCCTGAGCTCCAGTCATCCTGATGAATATCTGACCACTGGACCCAGATGGCTCTGGAAGAGAAAGTGAGGCTGGTGACCTTGCACAGCCTCCCCCACTCAAATCCAAGTCAACTGCAAGTCATATTATCATCTCCCTGATGTCATGGTCCTCTTTGAAAACAAAGGACGGACAGAGAAGATTCATGATACTGGAGGCAATTGTCAGGGATGCTATAGAAGGGACTGCTACACTTTGTGAGAGGTCCTATTAAAATCTAATTTTTAAAACATTACTTTGGTATAGGGAACTCCTTTTGATGGAACCCACAATGGTAATGTGGGTTAGCACTGTTTTCTTCAATTTCTAGTTTTAGGGAATTGCCAATGGCACTAAGAGGTTCAATGCCCAAGGCTGGCACAAACAGTATTTATATGTGAGAGGCAGGCTCTGAATTCAGGTCTTCCTGACTCTAAGGCTGGATCTCTGTGAACTAGACCATGTACTTCCATAAATTCAATTTTTGTG
This sequence comes from Trichosurus vulpecula, assembly GCF_011100635.1. Taxonomy (NCBI): domain Eukaryota; kingdom Metazoa; phylum Chordata; class Mammalia; order Diprotodontia; family Phalangeridae; genus Trichosurus; species Trichosurus vulpecula. The sequence continues at coordinate 76,654,215 of NC_050580.1, read as the reverse complement.
ATTCTAATAGTCTTTTTTTCTATAAACATATCTTCTAATAACTGCGATCTCTCTCTAGGATGCAGTGGCTGGACAAAAGTTTTTAAGAAAATAACAAAAGAGTGAAAATGATCCCAGAAGACAAAGCTTTAGGTAGCTAGTCTTGTTGATCCATTTTCCATCTTTTCCTTATATTTATGACAAGATTTATTTACTAGTTTTGTTTACAAGATTTAGTACTAGTGCATAGAGAGCCTCGTTTTTCTATATCCAGTCTTGTCAGAGCACCATAAACGTTTACATAGCGAGTGACCTCCCTTTTAGCTTCATGTCATTGTACTTTCCTTTATATTCCTTCAGCATGGGTTCCCAAATTCTACACATTGATATAGGCTGTCCATCATCCCCCACACTTGGACTTCCGGGACCATTTACGTTCCTCCTACAAGAAGCCTTCCCTGGACTTCCCTCCTCCTCCAAGGGGATCTCTCTCTTCTCACACTGTCTAGCACTCCCCTTTGCATGTAGCCCACCTTGTCATCCCCTCTAAAAGACTGTAAGTTCCCTGATGGAAGAGATTCAATCATTTTTTTCATCTTCGTATTTCTAGCTACTGGAAGAAAACACAAGCTAATGTATTAGCTGCAGAGATAGTAGGTGGATAAAGCTGTAAGCAGAGCAGCTACCAGCTAGTTATGATTACTGTGGTCTTTCATTGAATTCAATATTCCATGTTATGCTATGACAGAATCTTAGAGCTAGAAGTAACTCTCAGAACCCTTAGATGTAATCTAGGCCTGAACAAGAATCTTCTATCCACCCTGCCTGTGGAGGGGCTGTCCAGTCTTTGTCTGAAGGGCTCTGGTGAGGGTGAGCCTACTATCTGCAGAGGCAGCCCATTCTATATCCGATTAACTCTGATTGTTAGGATGTTTGTGCTGATATCATTCTAAATTTGCCTTTTTGAAATTTCTACCTATTGTTTCTAGTGTTGCTCTCTGGGACTAAGAATGAGTCCCCTCCTGGTAACATCCCTTCAAATACTCAAAGATGGCTGTTTTAACCCACAAGTCCTCTTTTCTCTCATCTAAACATTTATAATCTCATGTATATGTACTTATACATATGATACAATCACTTCGGTTAAGTATGGGCCTTCCTGAATAGTAGTGTCTAGATCTGAACACAGCATTCCTTGTTATCTGACAAGGCCAGTACAGCAAGACAGCAATGTCCCTAGTCTTGGACTCCACTGTCTCCCTTCATAGACCCTAGGATTGCATTAGGGTCTTTTTTTTGGTTGCCAAATCATTGTTGATTCATGTTGTTTCAATTCCCTAAGATCCTCATATCTTTTTAAGAGGCTTACCTGTCTCGTCATGCCTTCCGCATCTTATATTTGTGAAGGTAACATTTTGAACTCGTGTAAAACTTTACATGAACAATATTATGTAGGGGCGCTGGAGTCAGGAATACCTGGGCTTGAATCTTGCCTTGGACAAAGATTAGGAGAGCACAGGCAAATCACTCTGTGAATCCCAGTTTTCTTGGATATGAAATGGAAATAATATCTGTAGTACATACTTCATAGAGATGTTATCAGGCTCAAGTGAAATAATATATTAAAAGTATTTTATAAACTTTAAAGTGCTACATAAAAGTGATTATTTTTATTAAATTTCACTTTATTAAATCCAGCCTACTCTTCTTTTCTGGTGAGACACTTCCAGATCTTGACTCATTCTCAATTTGTGTAATTTTTCAAATTTTATAAATATGCTATTATTCCTTTAAGTCACTGATTAAAATGTCAAGCAGCATAGGAGCATGCAAAGATCTCAGGACACTTCACTGAAGACTTCTTTCCAAGTTGACATCAAACCAACAACTACTTTTTTGGTTCTAAACATTCAACCAGTTCTGAATCCAAGTCCACCCTATCCTACTCTTTCCATAAGAATGCATGAAATGATGTGTGGTGTGTGAGTGTGTGTGTGTGTGTGTGTGTGTGTGTGTGTGTGTGAGAGAGAGAGAGAGAGAGAGAGAGAGAGAGAGAGAGAGAGGGGCCTTTGCTAAAATCTAGGCAAATAATATCTACCACACTTCCCTGGATTACCTTCAACAACCCTACCAAAAACAGGGTTCTGTTTTTGAAAATGAAATTCATTGGTAAGATCTATTCTTGATAAAACCATGAAGCTGGTTCTTCGTGATCATGCCATCTTTTTCAGAATGTTCACACTCTTTAATGATATGTTCTAGAATTTTTCCAGGAAATGGTGTCAAGCTTACTTCCTTAAAGTTTATATTTACCATTTTCTTCCTTTTATTTATTTTTTTTGGGGGGAGCAGGTTTTGGACAACTGTAACATTGGCTCTTCTCCAATCCTGTGGTACCTATCTCAGACACCTCATTCTTTCAAAGATAAATGACAGTATATAAGTAATCATATATGTCAGTTCTTTCAGAGCCCTGCGCTGTAGGGGAGCTAGGTACTCTCATTACTTTCTTCTTTATCTTTCATATCAAACCTCTATTAGTCGTATCAAAATCAGAATTAAGTAGCTCTCTGTGGCTGCAGCTCCCTGTACCTGTTTTTCTCTGGAAAGATGTCACCATTCTTCTAGAGCAGACATGCTATTAGTCGTATCAAAATCAGAATTAAGTAGCTCTCTGTGGCTGCAGCTCCCTGTATCTGTTTTTCTCTGGAAAGATGTCACCATTCTTCTAGAGCAGACATGCACAACTTGGCAGTAGGTAGAGGCCAAAATTAAAGTAGGCTAAAGTTCTTCAGGCTGCAGATAGATTTTTAGTGGCTCACTTTCCAAGTAAAGGTATATTTAATGATTAAACTATTTTACAAATAAACCATATTTAAGAAAAAGGAAATTTCAATTAATAATCAATTAATTACACTTATTACTTAAGTTTTTATTATCATGAAATCACATTAATGTTAAAAAAAACCTTACTTTGCTAAGTGGTACAAGCGTTAATACATTTTTCAGGCTTTCTTACTATTTGCATTTAGTAACAATTGAGAACAGTGAAAAGATACGACTCTCCCTCCTCTCAGACTAGAGACAGACTGATGATGATTGGTTGCCACAAGTCATGTGACAAACAAGAGAGCGTGCACAGTGGCCACCCACCAGCCAAGTTACATGACAGCACAATAGTGACTAGTAGAGGCGGGTTAAGTGGGGCACAGACAAAGTACTCGTTTTGTTTTTACTTTTTTTTTTTACATCCTCTACATTTTTCACAGGCCTCCCAAAATCCTTTGGTAGGCCGCAAGTGGCTCATGGGCCATATGTTGTGCAGGCCTGTTCCAGAGCCCCAGGTTCATAACCTCAGTCAGTCAATAAACATTTTATTATTGTCTCCAGAAACTCATCATCTTTGTGAAACTTACACTTCCCCATTACCCTGCCCCTCCCTTCTTCCACATCAGAGAGCCCCTCCCAGATCCTCTAAGGTCCTGGGCTCCTCAGGGCCTCCATGGGGCTGGAGGATTGGTCATGGCCCCCACTGGGCAAATCCCTCTTCCTCCCAGCTTTGTAGCTTCTTTCTGTGTGCTTTCTCCATTAGATTGTGAGCTCTTCAAGGGGCAGGGAATATCTTAGAACTTTTCTTTGTATTCCCAGCGCTTAGGGCACATAGTAGGTGCTTAATAAATGTTTACTGATTGGCCGCCCTCAGTGTCATTGTTGATTTCTTACTCTCACTCACTCCGCATAGCTAATCATTTGCCAGATCTAGCTATCTATATGAAATCTCTCACATGTGATCTGTTCCCTCTACTCACACAGAGGCATTAGTTCCAGCTTCATTACCTCTTGCCTGGACTACTGCAGAGGGTTCCTAGCGGTTCTCCTGACCTCAAGTCTCTTCCCCTGCCCCCAAGAAGCTTACATTTTATTCTGTGTGTTAAAAACAAATTAATATATAAGAGAATACAAGATAATATTAGGAGAGACAGAATGCTAACAGCTGGGTGGGGATCAGGGGAGGTTTCCCATAGGAAATGGAACATGAGTGAACTTGAGATTCTAAGAGGCAGACTTTGGGGAACAGAAAAGAGCCCATTTTGGCTAGAACACAGGGTACAGGGAGAAGAGTAACATGAAATAAGTCTGTAAAGCCAGGCTAGAGCCAAACTGTGAAGAGTTTCAAATGCTAAACCAAGGAGTTTGTATTTTATCCTAGAGGCAAGAGACACTGACAGATTTTGAATAGAGGAGTCCTATGGTCAGGCACGTGTCATTTTGACAGCTGTGTGTAGGATGGATTGGAGAACAGAGAGAGACTGAAAGCAGGGCATCTGAGTAGGAGGCTGTCACCTAGGTGAGAGATGATGACTTGAACTAGGGTGATAACTTTGTGAGTGGAGAGAAGGGAAAAGATGCAGGAAATGTGGAGCCAGGATCACCAAGATTTGGCCACTTACTGAGTGGGGCAGGGTGGGGGATAAAGAAGAACTGAGGATAACTGAAAGGTGTCAGACCTGACTGACTGGAAGGTTGGTAGAACTCTTAATAAAAACAGGAATAACTGGTGGAAGGTTGAGTTTAAGGGGGAAAATAATGAGTTCTGTTTTGTACACTTTTAGTCTGAGGTACCTATGGAATATACATTGAGTTGTCTAGCTGGCAGCTGATGAGGTGGCACAGGAACTAAGGAGAAAGATTAGGACTATAAATAATGCTCTGGGAGTCATCTTCAGATGAAAATTATACCTATGAGAAGTATGACATTATTAAGAGAAAATAAAAGAGGGTCTAAGACAGAACTGTGAAGGCCTTACACAGAGTTAGGACGGAGGATAATTCAGGAATGGACTCTGGAAAGACATGGTCATAAAAGTAGGAGAAACACCAGAAAAGTAGTGTCAAGGAGACTGAGGGAGGACAGAGTGTGCAGGAGGAGAGGATGGTTAATAGTGTCAAAAGCTGCTGATGTGTCAGGAGGGATGAGAACTAAAAATATTCCACTGGATTCAATAATTAAGAGAGTACTGGTAACCTTAGAGAGAGTAGTTTCAGTGAAGTGCTGGGGTCATCAATGAGACCATAAGAGGTTAAAGAGGTAAGTAAGAGAAGACAGTGAAGGCAAGGAATGTGTAGATGGCTTTTTCTAGTAGTTTAGTTGAAAAAGGAAAGAGAGAGTGATAGCTTGAGAGATGGCAAGGTCAAGAGAAAGCAAAACTTTTTTAAGGAAAGGTAAGATCTTGACAGGTCCAGGCTACACTTTCAGTTCCTTACACTGTTCTATGTGCTGGTTCCAAAGCCCCTGGATCAACCTGCTGCCTGCTCTTCTCTAGGCATGCTCCCACCAGCTTGTCAGCGCCTCATGGAACTGAGCACAATACTCCCAAATATGATTTGAGCTATACTGGGTACAGTGGGATTATCCTCTTCCTCAGTATTCCATTTACTTTTGTTTATACAGCTTCAGATTATATTGGCTTTTTGTGGGAAGAACATTGCACTCTGTACTCTCACTGAGTTAATAGTTCACATCTTTGTCAAATGAATTGCCATCTATTTCTCTCCTTGTTACTATCCTTGTGCTGTCTGTTTTTTAGTGTGAGTGCAGTGCAAATAGTTAATATTTATTGGACAGAGGAAGTGGACTTTTATGAAGTAAATAGTACCTGTCCTCACAGAGATGGGACAAATACAAACAAACTGAAGCTGAAGACATCAATAAACCAAAGAAAATCTCAACTGGTCTAAAAAATTGTAGATCTATAGACCTCCAAAAAGGGGGGAGAATAACTTTATAACAACTGTAAGTAGAGACTGAAAGGGAAAGTGTATTTTCCATAAAGACCATGTGAATACCTATAAGAAACAAAGAGATTAAAAATAAAATAAAATCTTTGGAGGAAAGAATTAGAGAGAGAATAAACAGCTTAGAAGAGAAAGTGATAAACCATACTCAAGTAACAGATTCATTGAAAACTAGAATAGATCAAAGAGAAATCACTGATTCTAAAGTACAGCAAGAAATTAGAATTAAAAGACTGAAAAAATAGAAGAAAAAATAGGATATCTGATATTAAAAACAACTGACCTGAAAAATGGGTCAAGGAAAGATAATTTAGAATCATTGAACTTCCTGAAAACTAAGACAAAAATCCTGGACACCATATTTCAAGAAGTCATAAAAGAAAAATTCTAAGATCTATTACAAACAAAGGGCAAAGTGAAGTTAGAAAGAATCCATCAGTCACCTCTTAAAGGGAACTCCAAAAGGAAAATTCTCAGAATGTCTTAGCTAAAATCCAGAACTTCCATGTCAAAAAAATACAGTACCCATTAGAAAGAAGCAGTTCAAGTATCAAATAATCATAGAAACCTAGAAGGTTCTACTATACATGAGATGAGATCTTGGAATTTAATATTCCAAAAGCAGAAGAGATGGACTTACAACCAAAAATAATATACCCTACAAAGCTGTATATAATCCTACAGGGGAAAATGGACCTTTAATGGAGCAGAGTACTTTCAAGAATTTCCAATGAAAAGAATAGAATTGAGTAGGAACTTTAAAATGCCAACACAAAAGTAGAAAAATCCTGAAAAGTAAATTTATTTGACCTACTGGAAAGGCCTGTATGATGATGTAGTGTTAATGCTCTAATTGGGGAGAAGAAACAAGTCTTCTTTTAGAATTTTAATGTCTTTAAAGGTTATTTAGGGAGTTAAATACAAGAAACATAAGTCCTGGGAGGTGAATTGGTTTGGTTCTCAGGGATTTAAGGGTGGAAAGAGAAGGAAGGTTAAAGGGATATGCAATTATAAAAGAAAAAAGGGCATAATACTTGCTATTTCTCATAATTATGTGTATGAGAAGAGTATGCAAATGTGAAGAAAGGATTGTGATTGTGATGAACCTCACTTTTATCTTAAATGGGCAAGAAGTACATCAAACTCACCAGTGAGATAAGTGGGAGTGTGGGAAGGGAAGGATAAAAAGGGAGAGTAATATCAGGGAGGGTACAGCTACAAGCAAAACAAAATCCATGATCCTAAAGGTGGGATTAAAGAGGAAAAGAAAAGAATTAGAATCTAAAGGGGTACATCAGATTATTTCTTAGACCACTGGGGAATGGCTGAACAAATTGCATGTGAATATAATATAATATTTTTGTGTCATAAGAAAGGATAAAAGAGATAATTTCAGAGAATCCTGGGTAATATGAATAGATGCAACATGAAATAAGCAGAACCAGGAGAGTAATTTATACAAGGACAGAAACATTGTAAAGAAAAACAACTTTGAAAGACTATAAGAACTATAAGCAATGCAATGATAAACTGTGTCTCCAGAGGACTTAAAGATGATAAATGCATATATACATATGTATATATATGTATATATATATATATATATATAAATACATTTATTATATAGTACAGGAAAGGGGTGATGAGGACCTGAATTAGTGTAGTGGCCATGTGAACAGAGAAGATGGGGATGGATGCGAGAGGTAGAGTTTATAAGACTTGGCAACTGATTCAGTGTTTGGGATGAAGAGAGAAGAGTTGAGAGTTCAAGATTTTAGCCTTAGGTTACTGAAAGGATAGTAGTGGCCTTAAGAGAAATAGAGAAGTTAGGAGGAGAGAAGACTTTTGGTGGAAAGATATGTTTTGGACATCTTGGGTTTGAGATGCTTGTAATACATCCAGGTCAAGAAATCCAAGTGGTAGACAGCAATATGTGACTAAAATTCAGGAGAGAGACTGGGGCTGGATAGATAGATCTAAGAGTAGTCTGCCTGGAGACTATGTCTGAATCCATAACAATTGATAACATCTCTGAAAGTGTAGAGAGAGGGAGAGAGAAGAGACAAAAGAGAGAAGAGTTCCAGGAATAATAAGTGTTTGTTAAATAAAAAATGAAAATAGTATTTTTAAACTTGCAAAGGTCAGCTTGTCAGTCAGCAGTAAACAACATTTATTAAGTGCTTACCATGTGCTAGGTACTATGCTAAGCACTGGGGATACAAAGAAAGGCAAAAACACGGTCTTTCCCCTCAAAGAGTTCATATTCTAATGGGAGAAATAACATGAAAATAACTATGAATATATGAATAATATGAAAATAACATGAATATAACCTATGAACATGCAAGATATATATATATATATACATATATATATATATATGCACACACACACACACACATACACACACACATATGTATATAGTGTAAATGGAAGTTAATCCCTGAGGGAATGGACTGGGGTGGTAGTGGCAAAGAAAGGCTTCCTGCAGCAGATGAGATTTGAGCTGAGTCTAGAAGGAAGGAGGAAGAGGTGAGAAGGGAGAGAGTTCCAAGCACGAGGAGAGCCAATTAAAAGGCATGGAGTAGGGAGATAGAATATTTGTATGAGAACTAGCAAGAAGGTCAGTGTGGCTGGATCGTAGGGTATATGGACAGATGTAAAGGAGACTGGCAAGGTGAGAAGGGACCAGACTGTGAAGGGTTTTACGTGCCAAACAGAGCATTTTATATTTGATCCTACAGGTAATAGGGAGCCTCTGGAGTTGGCTGAGTGCGGGTGGGGGAAGCAGTAACATAGTTAGACCTATACTTCAGAAAAGTCACTCTGGCATGTGAGTGCAGGATGGATTCCAATAAAGAGAGATCAACCCTATAGCTATTGCAGTAGTCCAGTAAGAGATAATGAGAGCCTGAAGGTAGTGGCTTCAGAGTAGAGGCTGTATGAAAAGAGAGAAGGATATATATGTGAGAGATGATGTGAAGGTAGAAACAGTGAGATTTGGTAACAGACTGCATATGTGGGGGCAGTGTGAAGAGTCAAGGATGGCAGTGTCTCTGACAAAAAGAAAAAATGGAAAAGGGCAGGGTTTTGGGGATCATTAATTCTATTTTGGATATATTCAGTTTAAGATGCCTATGGCATATTGAATTTGAGACAGCTAAAAGACAGCTGGAAATACAAGACTGGAATTAGGAGAAAAAGTAGGGCTATTATCTATACATATATACATGTATATACTTGAGAAATATATATATATATATATATACATAAACATATATATATGTGTGTGTGTGTATATATATATATGTACACACACACACACACACATACATATGTGTGGAATCACCTGCATAGAGCTGATAATAAGATCATTGGAATTTAGGAAATCTTGGAATTTAATATTCCCAAAGCAGAAGAGATGGGCTTAGTATAGAGGAAGAACAGAAGAAGGCCAAAGATAGGGCATTGGGGGACACCTATAGTTAGTGGGAATGACTTGGATGAAGGTTCAGCAAAGGAAACTGAGAAAGAGACTTCAGACAAACGCAGGAGAACCAACAGACAGTAATGTCTTGAAAGAGATTGTTTAGGAGAAGTTGATGAACAATGTCAAAGGTTGCAGAGAGGTCGAGAAAGGCAATGATGGAGAAACAGTCTAAGAAACTCGGTGCTATGTCAGTCTGCTCCAAAGGAGGTGACAGAAGCTAGAAGCATGTTGGAAAGCAAAATGGCCTTTGTTTTCTTTGAGTAATTCAGTGTATTTCAATGAGCCTTACTAGGTGCTAAGCCCCAGGCCTAAACCCCCATTAGGTGTAAAACCTATGTGGGTGTGGATTGGTAACAAAGGTAGGGCCCAAGGTGGGGCTAACTCAGGGGAGGGCCTAATTTACAAATGAGTTTGAGTGATAGGTTTGGGACATCAGAGGCTCTTAGACCACGTGGGTTTAAGTCACCTCTTTGTGACGATTTTAGGTCACATGGGTGAGTTGCATGAGTGACTCACCCCTGATGCTGAAAAAGATATAAAACCAGGGGTTGGCTTTCTCTTCTTTGGAGATCTTTCCCACAGCAGTGGTGGCACGTGTGACTCTGGGCCAGCCCTTGTTCTGAGCTCCTGGGCTGAACCTAGATGTTGGTAACTATGAATCTGCATTTGGTCTGTCTGTCGATGTTTGTAATTTGTTTAGGGCTCTCACTTGTGCTGGTGTGCTGATGCAGAGACTCCGGGTAGCTGTAGCTAAGGGCCCTCCAGCTTGTAACCCGAATGCTGGGACTTTGTTAAACTCTGGTAACTATGTATTGGGATTTGAATCAGACAAGGTCTGTCTGTTCATGTTTGTAATTTGTTTGTATTTGTTCTGAAGTTCAGGGTGCTGGCTTTTTCCCCTGAACTAAGTGAATGATATTTGTATGCTGAATTAAAGTAAGCTTGTCAACCCCTTCACCTTGCTTTCCTTAGTTAAGCAGATCAAAAGAACCTGTGCTTTTGCAGCATGCTGGCAGCTTTCTGGGTGCTGGCTGTTGGTGGATCTTACATCCCCACAGAAGCTGATAGCTGGATTGTTGAAACAGAAGCTAGGTTGCACGAGGTCAGGAGAAATTTTGATGTGAAGAGTCCTGATGCTCTGGGATTGAAAAATATATCTGAGGAATTTTAAATTGAAATTTTTTGTCAATCAAAATGTAAAATTCTGAAGCACCCTCTCAGTTCTAAAAATGTGTAAATCTATAAACCTAGAAGGAAATCCTCTCTTTCTATTCAACACAAGTTAGACTTGTTATCATACTGTGTCCACTTATAGACTGAAAGACATGGGAATTTGGAGATCATTCAGCGAAGAACCAAAGTAAGGTCAGAAGTTAGGATTTATGAAGAAAATTGAAGGAACTGGAAATTAGCCAAACAAGAGAACACTGCTGAGTAACTGGATAACTATTTTTAAATATATGAAGGATTATTGCACAAAGACTATTGGACAGCTCTCCATCTCTACTGATGTCAGAATAAGAGGAAATGAACTTAAATTGTGGTAGGAGGGATTTCAATTACACATAAGACCAAGTTTTCAGAGATTACTGAAGTTAGTTACCAACTCAGCTTATGAAATCTTCTTTCCCAGAGGTCGTTAAAAATAAGATAGATACCCTTCTGTCCAGATGGCTAAGTTGTAGCCTTGTCTGAAGATAGGGGAATGGACTGCATGACCTTTAAAGGTTATTCCATCCTTATGATTCTGTGCATCTGCTGATTCCCTCAGGTCAGACAGTCAGAATGGAAAAGCCAAAGTGATGAAAGTTGTTTCCTTCTTTTCTAATTTTCTGGATTGTTTTCCCTGCAATTGGAATTGGAAGGGACATAGAGAGAAGAGCACTGGGGGTTGACAGAGCACCTGTTCTTAGTACATACTTTTACTTCTCCCCAAGGAAGGTTTTCGTTTCTTTCTTTTTTTCCTGAAGTTGGTTGTCTTAAATGAAACAACTTCTACTTCATGTTTTATCCCAAGAAAGGGTTGCTTAAAGATACTAGAGATGATAATTATTCAGAAGGAATTCATTCTCACTGGGATGGTATTTGTCGATGTCTGTTCACATGAGAACAAGAAGATTGGCATTTGGATTATTAATAAAGATAGAATTGATTCTCTCCTTCTTAAGAGATGAGAGGTTGCTCTGAATAAATACATATGAGATGATAAAGGTAGGATTTACACAAATGGGGGAGAAGGGCTTTTCTGTAGCTCTGTTCTCAACAATTGATCTGCTGAGGAAGAGGAGCGGCCCTGGGTCTAGGACAGGGCAACTAGAAGTTCGGTCAGTGGAGTACTCTTTGAGAGTGTGCCCAGGAGCTATGGCTGGCTCTTCCTTCCTCAGGAGCCTTATGTGCTGGCTTTGTGGTAAAAGAAGGCTGCTATGAAATTAACTATGGCTAATGCTAGCTCCTGGGGGAAAAATATGGGGTCAAGTGGAAAGAAACAAAGAATCTTAGTAGAGGCAGCACAGCACAGTCTAAACTGCACTGAATTTGGAGGCTGAGGATCTGGGATTAAATTCTCTTTCTGCTACTTATGCGATCTTGACAAATCATTCAAACTCTGTAAACCATGGGTTACGGATCTATAAAATGAAAGGGCTAGACCAAGGCCACTAAGTGTCCTTCCAGCTCTAGGTCCAAGGAGAAACAGAATATCTCTGATCATCCAACTCAGCTTCGCACCAGCAAAGACTCTCTTTGACAGCACTGTTGGCAGACAACCTTGTGTTGGGGTGAATTCTGCTTCTCTACACCACCAATTCTTTGCTTCTACCCTAGTCCTCTTCTACATAAGAGCCCTCCAAATATCTGAAGTAAACAAACATTTCTCTCCTTAGTCGACCGTTTTCTTCTCCAAACAAATCTAGTTCTTTCAATGGTTCTTCCAGGACATGATTTCCAGATCTTTCACCATCTTAGCCACTGTCTTTTGGACAAGTTCCAGTTTACCAAGGCATTATTCCATTGCTTCCTTTGGAGAACTGAATCCTCAGATTAATTTGATTTTCAGAATCAAAACTTGTTTATGCTGGGAGTTGAATCATTTTCTGTAGTCTGGATAAGAGGATCTTGTGTTTGTATCCCTTTGTCTTGGGAGAGATCTATCTTCTCTATGTTTTATCCATTGAAGTGGTATGGGATGAAATTTATTATAAACCTGGACAGCTCTACCTTACCTTAGCAGGTGTCAGTTTGCTTATTCTATGAGACCCCAGAGAGTCTTAAAGGTCTCAAGATTTCATTTCATGAATCCTAATATTCTGTTAGCTATGCTTAGAGAACTCTGTGGAGTTCCCAGTTTCTTCTTCCTCTTTTGTCAATGAAATAGCACCAGTATATCCCTAATCTCTAGGTCATAGCCTGAAATGACCAACTGCATAGCTGCAGAAAAGAAAGGCTGGTGGTGATTTAGGGGCAATTTATTTACCATATATCCACTCTGTTTCTGCTGACTCTCCGGATGATAATACTGACCATGCTCTTTGTAGTGCCCTTGACCTCTTTACAGCTAAGGGCTGTAAGGGCTCGTGTTGCTGCACAAAATGAGCACAACACAGTCTGGCCCTAGAAGGCACATGAAAGAGCAAGAGACATCAAGGGACTGAAATAATTTCCTAGCATCTTCTTCCAAATTTCATCTTAGTCTGCTATGCCCAGGCCCACACCCTTCTTGTGAACCTCTCATCCCAGAACTGTCCATATTTCTTGTTTAGCATTAGAAGGCTCAATTTGCTGGGTGATGTAGAGACATTTATGTGATACAGTCTCTTCCTGGGCACTTACATCCTTGAGTGGCATTACATAAACTTGCCCAAGAGTTCCATTTTACAGATTAGTAAACTTGAGATCCAGGAAGGTAGAGATTAACCCAAGCTCATACAGCTCATTGGGACAAGAAACTAGGTCTTCTGATTCCCAGCCTAGTGTTGCTTCTACCACACCATACATACATGTCACACCATTAATCACAGAGGGTATGATCAAGTGCGCCTTTTTAGGACCTGTGGAAAAGACACCTCTCCCTGTACCTCTTTTGAGTTCTCAAAGTAAACATGATGCTATGACAGTCTGGGAAACAGAGAAAGGAGTCACCATGATAGTGGATGTAACTGAAATTAAGAGGATGCCTTTTAGCTACTAGACAACCATAGGTAAAATTAGGCAACTTTCACAAAGCAAGATCTTACTCAGGCTCAGCAGGCCACTGCTGTTTTTCCCAAAAGGGAAAGGCTTCCGTGGGACTTCTTTACAATTTATGAAGTGCCTCCTCCCTCCCCCACCCCCAACAGCCCTGGAAGGAAGATAGCACAATTATTGCTATCCCCATTTCACAAATAAACTAGAGAGGAAACACAACTGACCTATCAAACCCGCATCTTCTGACTCTGCAGCCCATGTTCTTTCCATGGTACCATCTGGCCTTCACGGGTGGCCTCATCTTTCTGGTGTTGGATCTCCCTGGAGAATCTACTTTCAGGGTTAATTTTGTTCTGGGACAGTGGTAGAGAACAGGGCTAAAAAGTCACCCCCATGGCAGTGCTGGGTCCTCACTTATTGCCTTATTCACCACGGGCTGCTACAGGACTGTGGTGGTGGGAGGGCATCGCACTAACCTCACATGCAGATGGCAGAGTGCAAAGGAAACTAACCACAGGCTTCTGGTCCTATAGAGGCCAGTGATGACTTGTCAAAGGATTGCACCAATATCAAAATAAGACTCTTGGACTGGATAAGGGCAAATGGGGTAGGCAAAGCAGAAAAAATATTGGCAATAATTAATAAGAACACCCAGAATGGCTAAAAAGAAGATGCAGATGAACACGAGGTATGCAGAGAGTGAACTAGGAGGTGATCACCATCCTTTAGCTTTGCGTAGAGTTTTTAGGTTACAAGGTAATTTCACATTTATTACCTCATTTGATTCTCATGACAATTCTGTGAAGCAGGAAGGGAAGAGATTGTTTTCTCCATTTTTAAAATAAGGATATTGATTAGGAGTTCTGAGTGACTAACTCAAGGTTATGTAGTAAGCAAATGCCAGAACTGGAGCTAGACCCAGGTTTTCTGGATTCCCTGCTACTTCTTTCTGAGTTGTTTTGTAAACTCAGTGCCTATTGTGGTGCCTGGCAAACCATAGGTTCTTAAAAATAGTCACTGATTGATAGGAAAAGGAGAGGGAAAGAGACATACCCTGAAATGTGCCTGAGTATTATACATATGACTGGGAAGAGAGAAAAATAGGACACATGAAAGTAGAATCAACAGACAAATGATCAGAAGGATGGCTATTGCATCAAGACCAAGATGTTATGGGGGCAAAGTTGTCTCAGTAAGCAACTTCCATAAGTCAGGTCTCTTTTTGTGCAGTTGGAAGCCAAATGCAAGCCACACAGCAAACAATTTTGCGCAAATGTTTGTGGGCAGCTGTGGGTGTGCAAACCACCTGCTACAAGTTTACAGCTTTGTTAAACTTGGCAAACATTAGGAATGGAATGGAACTGCCTCCCCAGTCTGTACAGTGGCCTGTAACCCCTCCTTCTGAGGCCTGCCCCCTTAGATGTTTCTATTTCCCCATGGCCAGGCCTCCCATCTCTCCAGCCAGGGTGCTTCCTGCTGGTAGAGACCAAGAGCTATCAGTACTCCATGTGAGGAGTCTGGGATTCTTTTGGGTGCTTGGTATAGGATGCTGAACTGACTGCATGGCAGAGAGGGAGTAGCAGTGCCATTCTCCTGAGCTATTTTAGGACACTTGAACTTCTTATGTACATGCCACTGAGATCAGAGCCACCATTAAAAAGAGTTCACTCACTTTGACTGGAGCCCGTCCTGCCCATAGGGCTGCAGGAGATACTGGTGAACAATCTTGTCCCTGAGTGTTCCCGCCAGTTTGATTTTCTTTCTTGATCGATGAAGGTTGATAATGTATAGTGTAATGGACCCACGGACGTAGTTGTGGCTAGGATCCAGGAAGACAGAAGGGACAGTATTAAAACAAGGATGTCAGTGAGGTGCTTCCCACCCTGCATGATGTAGAGGCAGATTTCAAGAAAGCTAGAGATTTTTAAAAACAAAAGAATTTTCTTTTAAACTTTTCAGACTGGGAAGACTATTGCCTTGGGAATGTGAAGACTTGCGTTCTAGGCTTAGTCTTGTTATTAACCTTGGGCAAGTCACACCAGCTGTCCTGGTTTCAGTTTCCTCTTCTAGAGCATTAGAGGATTGATTTAGATTACTTTTAGAGTTCCATTTAATATTTTATGATGCTAAGGAGTCACAGAGTAAAGTATCAGGCTTTTTAAGGTCTTTAACTGCAGGATACTTTTGGGGACAAAAAGGGTTCGTCATTTTCTTGAACCACGAGGAAGCTGCTTCCCCTACCACCTCACTTATTGCTATTGCATTTCAGATCACCTATGCTTCTCCATCAGCCTATCTTCAGATGTCTTTTATTCTTAAAATTGCCTTCCATTCCTCCATAATCTCTTAATTTGTCTCTACTGACAAAGAAAACAAACAAAACACTTAAATCTTATAAAAGCCTTTTTATTTTTGTTTTTCCTAAACCCTCCCTTTGTCAATTAAGTCACCCTACTGATTTGGTGGTGGGTAGTGGAAATTCATTGTGTCTGCTTTTCTATATCAAAGAGACATCTACTAAGTTGTGAAATGCTTAAATGAAGAAGCCCATATTTTACTTAAATTATTCAGAACCCCTCAACATGGTACTAACACTTATTATCATCTAAGGGTTAGATAAAAGATCACAATATTAATGTTTGGATAAAGTATTTTAGCAGGTATGAATGGATCTTTCTATTGACTTGTCTGGATTATTGCACACTATTTACATGACTAGGGAACTTTTCTCTAGAATCACTAAATGACAAAAATGTATTACGGACCATATATAGGAAAACTTTTAAAAATTAATTTAGGATTTTGATTTGTTTTACCTTATTTCATGTAAAACATTTAACTTATCCTCTTCTAACATAAACAACAAAGAATGTGAAACTTAATTCAATAACTAAATCAATTAAAATAAAATAACCTCCTCAGTTTTGCATCATGGCCAATTAAGAAAGAGGGATAAAAAAGGAGAAAGAGATATTTAAGGAAAGGAAACAAAAAAGAAAAAGAGAAGAACTGTGGTAGAGAGTAGCAAAAGACTGGGGGAGGGAGCTACAAGGGGAAGAAAGACAAGAGAGGGAAGAAATCTTGAGAGTAGTGTAGGGGATTTGGAAGCCTAGGAATCCATTTCTATAAGCAAGAGACTTAGAACTTGGGTTTGTACAATACAACCATGACAGGATATTCAACACTTTGGGCAGGGGATATACTTTTTTTGTTAGGGTTAATAAAGTGATTAGAAATTTGGGAAGCAAGTTGATGAGCAACCCAAAAGCACAATGCCACAATTTTCACAAGAAAGGGCCTAAGTGAAATCTCCAAAGCAACAGGAGGCAGTTTCATAGGAACGAAAACTATATCCCCAAGCAGTCAGTCAACTATCTCAAAAATGCATGTTGTGTTACAGGGAACTGGGTGAAAGAATATGGATGGCATAGGGTAAGCCACTGCTATTACTAGAAGGCAACTTCAGAGTCACAGAAGGTTAAAAGTGGAAGAGATTTTAGAAATCATTTAGTGCAATCCCTTCATTTTACTCGTGAGAAAACTTAAGGTCCAAAGAGAAGTGACTTTTTTTAAATAAAACTTTATTGCTGCTGTTGAGTCATTTCAGTTATGTCTGCCTCTTTCTCACCCCATTTGGGGTTTTCTTGGCAAAGATAGTGGAGTGGTTTGTCATTTCCTTCTCCAAATTATTTTATAGATAAAGAAACTGAGGTAAACAGGGTTAAGTGACTTGTCCAAGGTCACAAAGCTAGTAAGTGTCTAAGGCTGAATTTGAACTCTGGAAGAGGAGTCTTCCTGACTCCAGGCCAGTGCTCTATCTCCACGTACTATGGCACCATCTAGCTGTCCCCAGACAGAACTGGGATTTGAAACCATGTACTATTGATGCCAAATTCTGTATTTTTTTCTAATATAACATATCTTATTGTTAGTTGTGCTATCTTCTTCACATGAGAAAAAACAGTGGATTCTTGGATCATGGATGAAGAGCTATAAGGAGCCTGTGAGGTCATCCATCCCAGTTCCCTTGGTTCTCCAGAGAAGTAAACCTCAACTCAGAGAGGCTGAGTCACAAGGGCAGGATCTGAATCCAGGTCCTCTGCCTCCAAATCCCTAACTCTTCCTACTGCACCATTATTAGGTATTACTGGTGGATGGACTGAAGGCTTGGTTTCGATAAGTGCCAAGTCCGGGGATTCCATTTAGTTATGGTAAAAAGGAAACTCAGCTTGTAAGCAAAAGCAAGAAATATTGGACCAGTGCATGCCCTTTTTAGCCAAGACTAGAGTAATTCTCTTTTTTGATTGTCACCAGACTCTTCTTTCACATTTTAGCAGAGGAGAGAGTGACTGGATTGCATTTACTAGTTATCCTCTATAGAAATGAAGCAGAATGAGTCCTCAGGGATAATGGTGGGATCAGAGGAAGTGGTGGGTGGGAGGGAAACCTGAAGTCACCGCACAGTTATAGGGAAATCTGCCTTGTCAAGCTGCTTGGCAGCCTTCCGGCTCCTTTCCCTTAACTTCTCTCAGGAGGCCAACCTCTTGCAGAAAGCCAGTCCAGGTGGCAATGTACAGAACAAGTTTCACAGTATGTACCTTAGCCAGAAGAGGACTGGTATTAAGAGTTGGCCCATCTGCCCAGTGCATTCACTTGACTTTCTGCCAGCAGTTAGGAAAAAGTTTTGTTGGTTGCACAGTTCTGAAGGTACGAGAGTTGACTTTTGGCTTCTAAGATACCTTAATAGTTCTGTGAACATGGCCCAAATAAACAATGTAGGGAGAAATTAGATCCCCAGAATATTTGTTCTCTAAACCCCCAAAATAAATCTTTGAAGAACTCAGGGAATGGGGCTAGTTGGTCTCACCTTGGCCCTTTGTCCTTTTATTATTATTATTATAAATTATATATACTACATGTTATATATATTATAAATTACATATACTATGTGTTATATATATTACAAATTATATATATATATTTTATACCATCTGCCTTTATTATTTTAGCTAATAAAACTTCCTGGGAGAAGTGGTCTGTGTTGAATTTCATCCGCCTCTGCCTCATTCATGGTTAGGACATTTTCACCAACAGAGAATCTCAGTATCTGGAGTTCATCTCCTCTGGCCGCTCTTTCTCTGCCTGACATTTCCCCTGTGTTGCCATGGGCGGGAGTGTGGACTGAGTCCAGGGATGGAAGACTGGGATTGAACTATCCTGGATAGAGGAGGTGGAGGACATCAGGTGGGACAAGCACCAGATGACCTCCAGATACCAAACAGAATTTGTGCAAAGGCGTCCTACAAGGCTGAAAAGATTGGGAGAGAAATAGAGGAAGGTGCTTGGGGAGCCATGGACAAGCCCAGTGTTAGGTCAACCTCCCTGAAATCTAGGTTTGTCCATTGTCTCCAAGTCTATTTCAAACTTTTTTTGGTAAGAGTCAGGCCATGTTTTGCCAGACATTTTTTCCTCTTAATTTTGAAGCCCCTGTGTATTTTAAGGGAAATTTAATCCACATGTTTCTGATTCATTTACACTTAACTCATCAAAATATTGTTTTGTAAGAGCCATTTGATGTCCAAGAAGCCTCAGGAACCTTTTTTATGAGGCTTTTTTTCTTCTGAGAAACAGGAAGTTATGTTTTGCCAAGAATAAACGAACTTGAACCCCAAAAGGCTCAAGTTTGCTTCAAAATCTACTAAGTTCCAGTCAGTTCTGAACTTGGCTAAGGGCCTTTTTTCCTCCCCAGAAACATACAATATCTTTAAAAGATGGTTTGTACTCAGAAGTTTTCTAGTCAAAACTTGCTTGTTCCTGCCACAAGAGGATCTAGGGAAGGGAATGCCACCCTCCCAAATTTCTGGCTAATTTGTTAACATAAGAGCAAGATGCAGAGAAACACCTGTCTGGGTCAGTGTATGACCCTTTTGTCCTCATAAGTCAGTCATAAGGAAGAACTTCTCAAAAGCTGTTATAAGTCCAACAATGGAACAAGAAGGATGCCTTCTTGTCACAGGTAGTGTTTAAGCAGAGGCCAGAGGGAGGCTGGATTCCTGAATGGGGAGGTTAGATTAGATGATCTCTGAGGTTTCTTCTAACCCCAAAGAATACTGCTCTTTGTAAATGAAGTCAATTGCTTTGAGCAATTGGGCTAATAGGGGTTATCTATGTTCAATCCCTCTTGAGTCCCTTTTAAGCCAGTGATCATGCACTTTGAATATAGGGGTACAGCGTCTATGGAATTCAATTCAGTTTAATTCAGTTTGGCTGAAATGTGGAGTGTGTAATGGGGAGTAATATGAAATAAAGTTGAAAAATGTTGGATTCAAATTGTGGAGGGAATTTAGTGCCAGGACAATTTTTTTCTTTTTCTTTTCTTTTTTTAAAGGCAATAGGGAGGTGCTGAAGGTTAGTAACAGATTGACCTGGCCAGATCTGAGCCTTAGGAAGATTACCTTGGCAGGTGTGTGGAGGATGGATTGCAGAATGGAGAGACGAAGAGTAAGAAGACCAGTTAGGAAGGTCATATGATATTCTAAACAAAAAGTAATGAGGATCTGAAAGAGGGTGATGGTTGTGTGAGTAGAAACAAAGTACATGAGATTTTGGGAAGTAGAACTGACAAGATCTGACAACTGCCCAGCTACAATGTTTGAGGGAAAGTGAAGAATCAAGGATGATTCCAAGCTGGCAAATGAATGTAGATGCCTGGGAAGACGATAAAGGCTTCAACAGAAATAGGGAAGTTTGACATAAAGGAATGCTAATTAGCTCACATCAGGCTTCATCAGCACCATACACAAAATAAATAAACTATTAGTCTTGTGAATGTGTCTCTTTCTGTTACTACCATGAATTTATTTTTAATTCTGTGGGGAAAAAAGACTTGTTTCTTAGAGTTTTTAAGACTGTGTAGACAGGTCAATAAGGTTAGAGAGAAATAAGTGTGTGTGGGATGTTAAACATCACAGTAGCACAGTTTCTCAAAGAAAGGCTTTGGGTAGATGACTGTAGGGAAATTGGCTTTTTATTTCTTAGGATAATAAAAATACAGCTTCTTATTTATCTAGGACCTGTTTCTAAGGAATTCTCAACATTCTTGGAAGATTGTAAATGGAGAAATAAAATTTTTCCAATACTAGTGAAGGAAAATGCTTGTTCAACATTACAAAGTGCTGGAGTCCAGCATGTGGCCCTTGGGACAGATTTAGCTTGACTGACTTCAGGATATGGCATGCTTTAGCCTTCTAACAAATCCACTTTTACTTAATTAGCTAGAACACATGCACTGGTAGGTCAGTAGCGCCTAACTGCCTGCTTGCTGTTATTATTGTCTACCTGACTGTAGCCAGGTGTCATGCTAGTTGTCTTGGATCAGTAGTAATTGTAATGAGAAACAAATCATGCAGGCCCCACACATGCAGGTTTCTGATTACAGAGCCCACCAGTGAACAAACCAGGACATTGCCGACCTTGCTGATGGCTGAGCTCAAGCCAGAGCTTAGGCTCACTGCTTCTTCATTCAGTGTGATCTCTAGTAGACCTGCTACACCTCCTCAGCATCTCTGTCCTATGTAATAGTCCATCACCTTCTGAAGACCAGTGACTGAGCTAGCGATACCAGAGGGGGCCAGAGATATAAGTGCAGATTAACACTGGCTTTCTAATGACTAACAAAGACATTAGCTCAGTGGTTGGCACACTGTGGATGTTTAATAAATGCCTGTTGATTGCTTGATTAGGAACAACTGTGGAAGTAGACTTACCCAAGCTGTCAGACTGCAACAGCCTCTCACTGTTGACTACATAAAGATGGAACTCCTCAGCTTGGCTTGTAAGGCCCTCCAATCTGGCTTCAACATTTTCAGCCTTATTTTACACTCACACTCCCCTCATATACTGTTATTTGTCTGCCAAGCATACCCACACTCTCCATAACTTTGCTCTCCTTGTCTTCCTTGCCCAGGACATTCTCCCCTCCGTATCTCTGTCCAGCTGCCCTCCAAGATCCAGCTTAAATGTCACCTTCCCTCTGAATCCTTTTCAGTTTTCTCTAGTTGGAAGGGACTTCTTTTTCATCTGATTTTACAGCACTTTATTCATGTCTTATGCACTTATTATAGTCTAATTAGCATTTTATTTATATGTATATCTTTTATTTCTCCTTACTAGTCCTTATATCTAGCTCCTTGAGGGCAGAAACCAAGTTGTACTAATAGCTTTAGTACTTAGCACATAGTAGATACTTAAAAATGTTTTCTGCACAAGGGGTAACTAAATGGCCCAGCAGCCCAGAGTCAGAAGGACCTGAGTTCAAATCTGGCCTCAGACACTTACTAGCTGTGTGACCCTGGGCAAATCATTTAACCCTGATAAGCCTCCCCCACAAAACCCCCAAAACAAAAAAAAAACATGTTTTCTTCAGTTCAACAAACATTTCTCACTGTGATTACTGTGTGCATGGTACTGTGACAGGTAGTGAAACTTAGAGCACTGAATTTAGAGTTAGAGGGCATTAGTTCAAATCCTAACTCTGCTCCTGTCAGTCTGTGCGACCTTGTGCAAGTCACTGTCATCTCTCAGGGTCTTAGTTTCCTCGTCTAAAAAACAAGAAGGTTGGATTAGATCAGTGGTTCCCAGCCCAAGAACTGATGGCCCCTTTAAGGCAGTGGAATTAGGGGTCATTCTCATTAAATTACTTTATATAATTAAATATGCTTTTTTAGATTGGCTAAACAATGTCCCATACACATGTATTACTGTTTTCAAATCACTGTTTAGATACAGGTCTGATTAATAAAATAAAAATTCCCTTAAAATCAGCATTTTAATAATCAAAACATACTAACATACAATTGCTACCAAGTGGGAGGAGCTCTGAAATTTTTTTAATGTAAAAAGGGGTTCTCATACTCTTTATACTCAATCTACTATATCATCCTGTAATCTGACTTCAAGGAGTGTACAAGTAATGGAAGAACGAATAAATGAAGGAATGAAAGAATCAGTTTGGCTTAGGTGCTCAGAATGAAACTTGAAATGTGGCCGTGCTGTAGACCCCAAGACCTGCCATCATGGACGAACTATTCTGCTGGACACTGCCCAAGCCTGATTATTCTGATACAAGTTCCATATACACTCCTTAGCTGCCAGACCAATAGGATGCAGTGTCAGAACAGTGTTATTTGGAATGAATGGCCACAAAGAGCAGCAGTTCTAATGCATGTATCCATTAGCAGGATATTAAACTAGAATGTGGTACCTTTCAAAGTCCAGATTTGCACAGACTATATTTCATCATATTCTTGGCTAAACATATTCTCTAACTGATGAGAAAACCACAGACTGATTCAGGGTTGGGAACTTACAGTGTGACGGGAATTACCTTCCTAAAATCAATTTTAATCTTTCTTACCAAGTTTCAACCCACTTCTTAAGTCACTATTGTGTTTGGTTCCCTCCTCCCAAATAGGTGTTTCCAGCCTTTTGTTCCACTTTGATTATGTGGAGTGATTAGTACTGCAGGCAATGTGCTTTCCCATGGGGGCAGAAGATATTGAAATTATTTTTCTTCTCTATGATTGTGGTCCTTCTTTTGGGTGGTTGCTTCTGGGGCCTGAGACAAGGAAAACAATGTTTCCTTATATAATGATCTGATAACAACAAACAAATGCCATAAAGTAGTCACTCCCTGGACAGGGCTTCCTGTTGAGCAAATGGGGTGCTGAAAATCACCTGGCATAGGACCAAGCCCAGTCTCTATTCATCCACAAAAGATAATTGTGTCTACAGACAAGACAACTGGCCCCTAGCCTCCTCTACTATGAGAGATTCTTTGAAAACTCTTATCATGAGAAATTAACTAGGCCAGGCTTCTCTATCATCGAGTAGGGGGAAAAGGTGACTGCTGTAACATGACCATGTAGGGCCCTTTGTACTATGCACTCCACTGATCATCTTCTGATAACCCTGGTGCAAGAGCTCTATCTAGTGATTCTTTCCTACTCCAAGTTTTCATTATGCTCAGAGATGCTGTTTCCTAAGAGAAGGGTTTTTCTTTCTCAGGTTTGTCTATTTTCCTCCTACAACTGGAAACTGATATTTCCCACTAAGATTGGCATTTTTTGCCAAGTAAGTGTCACTCTAGGATATCTAGTGAGCATGGGTCTCCATTCTGTGAGGGATCTAAAATTTATAAATGCAATACTATTGCCTCACCCTAAGCTTCTTGGGGCATAAGAACAGGTGTTTCATACTTTGAAAATGATGAAGTATAAAGAAAGAGAGCTTAGGTAACTTCCAAATCTTTCTAAGAATAAACTCAATGGACCTGACTTAAACCCTGTGTTTTTAAATTGGTATTTTAGTAGGTTTGTTTTAAAACCCTTTATTATTCAGGCATAGTGATTCTTTTAGCATTTTTCAACACAGTAGGAGGTGGGCATAGGAACAAGATCAGTAAGAATCAATAAGCTCTGGTGGCATTCCTGCCAAGATGGTTGTTGTATCAGATTCTGGGTTCTTTCTTGAAGCTACTAAAAGGATGAAGGAGCAGGATCCAGCTCCTCCAACCTGAGAGGATCTCTGAGATGGTACCTGTGGGTGGACTTACTTGTGGTGGCTCGTGCAGTGAGCATAAATGCGTAATTTGTCCCGGATGACTCTGCCAGGCCGTGGCTTCCGCTGGAGGCCGGCAACATGCACTGCTAGAACTTTGGGTCCGATCAGGCGTTTATACAGGAGGGAGAGCCAGTAGTCCTAGAGGGCAAGAAGGAAAAGAGCAGAGAGTAAGAGGACAAGATAATCAGGTCAGGGAAAGGGGGATAAACTGATTGGCCCGAAGTCTAATTAGGATTAATTATTGGCTAGTCTTGTGACTTGTGTTGTTGAGCCATTTCAGTCGTGTCTGACTCTTTGTGACTGCATTTGGGTTTTCTTGGCAAAGATACTGGTGCGGTTTACCATTTCCTTCTCTAGCTCATTGACAGATGAGGCAACTGAGGCAAAGTTAAATGACTTGCCCAGGGTCACACAACTAGTAAGTGTCTGAGGTCAGATTTGAACTCAGATGAGTCTTCCTGACTCTAGGCTCAGCACTGTATTTCCTCTGCCACCTGGCTGCCCCATGACACAAAGTAAACTCTTGACAAAGAAGAATTTGTTGAACAATTATACAGTAACCTGAACTTCCTCTTGATGACTGGTGACTAGGGGTTGGTGGGGGGGGGGGGTGAAGAGGAAAACACACTCCTGTTATAGGATCCCCACCCCCTAATCTTTAATAGTGACCAGGATCCAGTCTTTGCCTTGGGACTCTTTTCCAGTGCTTTCTCTCTTTTTAGCTTGAGCGTACTTAATTTCTATCACTTGTTAGCTGGATGTGTCGCCACAGAGCAGCTGTCAGCTTGCCTTTATCACAGAGAGGCTCTGGCCACTATAGCCCTAGCCCAACGAAGATGAGATGCTTTGACTGGCCCAGAAAAGACAAGCCCCAAGATGTCACCTATAGCCCCTGGATTTCCAAGGGTTGACCGCCCAAGGCCATATATTTAGTAAGTAGTGCAGGCAGGATTCAAGTTCAGTTCTTCTGAATGATATCTTACTTCAAATTCTATTGTTCAAATGGTTTATTCCGGATTGTTCATGAAGTAAGAATCTCTCATGAAATGAATGGGAAGTGGATAGAGGTGTATAAACCAACAGAATATATTATAGTATCATTTAATATGTGAGCTTAAAATTCTCAATTTATACTTTAGACTTTCAGTTTTATTTTCCTTTCACCCACTACTTTACTACAAGCTAGGGTAAATGAAATATGATAAGGTTATTATTAATGCTAGAACCCAAATGGCACCCCTTGCTGTCACTTAAACTTTGGGAGGGTAGTGCAGAGATAATGCTACTAGTTAGCAGGACAGGAGAAAAAGATCACTGAGTCTCTCTCCCTCTGGTCTATATCTCTTCCAAGCTATTCTATATATTGCTGCCCAATTAGTCATGGAACTTATTTTTGTGTAAATTTCCTCATTTGGAAAATAGAACAAATAATACCAGGCAGACTCACAGGGTTGTCAATGGGGAGAGCCCTTTTTAAGTTTGAAAGCACTATATAAACATGTTTTTTGTATCATTGTTATCATTATCACCATCCTCAAAGGCCACAGGAAGATCAAGGTCTACTGACTATCCAATGGAAGAAGGATCCGCAAAAGGCTATCAGTTCTGGAGTAGCCGTTTTTATTACATACTTCGCAGTATAAGTGTCAATCTCTATTGTAGAGAAAAAAAGAAGTGAAATCAAAGTTGAGTAGCTTTGTCTTCTCTCTGTTGTCAGTTATTATCATCCCTCCCACTCTGAGCAGAAGTCCTATCTTTGATCTTTTTCTTTCCTCCACTATAGTTTTTAAAAAACCCAACAACCTTTTACTGCCAATCTTTTGAAATGAAAATTTTCCTCTTTGTGTTAGTATTTCTAGTTCATCTTGCTTATTAACCAAACGATGCAGGGTGGCTAGAGTTTTCTTGCTGGCTCCATTCTTGCAGTTTTTTCTCCAATGAATTACTGAGCATCTCTACTGCTCTTCATTTCCCTGTGTTACAGCTACTCCTCCCTATAGCATTTAGCTATAGTAAATGGTACATGAGGGAGAGCAATAGGAAATGAAACTCAGAAGGTAAGTTTGATTACAGAGGACCTTAAGTGCCAGGCCAGGGAGCTTAGACACTGCTTGTTAGGTAAAGGGAAACCAAAGGAGTTTTTCAAGCAGAGGAGTGGCATAATCACAACTGTGGATTAAGAAGATTATTTGGTTCAGTGGATAGAATGTTGGGTCTGGAATCAAGAAGACCTGAATTCGAATCCAGCCTCCAACATTTACTAGCTGTGTGACTGTGGGTGAGTCATTTTACTTCTTTCACATGAAAAACTGAAAGGGAAATAAGCTGGAGCTGGGGAGACATATTAGGGGCTGCTGAAGTGAGGGTTTTATACTAGGACTAGCTTTACAACTAACCAACACTTTGTTTCTCTAGGTCCCAGTTTCCCCATGTGTAAAACAAGGGGGTTGGAAAGTATTGTATCATTCTGAATAATGCAGTCCAGGACCAACATTATGGCTATAAAAATGGAGAGAAAAGACTGAATCCAAGAAATATTTCAAAGGAAGAGTTGATAGGAGTTGGTGACAGATTGAATACATGGGATGCAGAAAAAGGAGGAGTCGAAGAAGACTATCATAGTTTTATCCAGGATACTATGTACAGTCCCCCTTTGCCTCTTTGTATGAATGTAAAATTCATTGGATTTCCAGGAGGAAGAGAGAAGAGATATAAAGATGGGCATACATGGTAGATCTTTCTTTTCATACTGGTGGTGTTGACATTACACTTTAAAACAATAGCCTTACAGGCTGCATTATTAGGAATTTTCCTGTATGTGTTTCTTGTCTTTAAAACATATAATTTAGTCTATAATATAGAAATCTAGTAGAGGCTCTAATGCTTTGCAGTTAATGGAAGTTATCAAGGAAGTCTTCTCAATATTCAGTTGAGACTTCTACCAACTCACTTGGAGTAGGGTCGCCTCAGCCTCAGCCTTGGGACCCTATTCTATGTGACTGTTAAAACTAGTTTTGAAGAAATATCACTTTAATCCCATCACGTCACATCTCTTCTCAAAAATACAGGTGCATACTACCGTTTACAATCAAGTCCAAATAACTGTCTAACTTTTATAATCTTATGACATTCAGTTCAACAAAAATTTATTAAATGCAGTTACTATGCTGGGTGCTAGTTCACAAAGAAGACAATGAGCATAGGCCCTTCTCTCAAGAAATTTCTAATTCACCTGGGGCCGGGAGGAGGGTAAAGGGGGAACGGAACATGTACACAAATTAAAATACAATTTGATAGCTAGATGTACCCATATCTCGCTGGTACAGGTACTCCCTCTACTGGTGAAGATCACAATTCTCCCTGTCTTCTTACCTTCCATATTTTTATCCG
Source organism: Trichosurus vulpecula (assembly GCF_011100635.1). Lineage (NCBI taxonomy): Eukaryota > Metazoa > Chordata > Mammalia > Diprotodontia > Phalangeridae > Trichosurus > Trichosurus vulpecula. Next base: position 76,626,758 of record NC_050580.1, on the reverse strand, counting down.
TGTCCTTTTATATAATTTCCATAAAGGATCTACCTAAAATCCTGAGGAAATTACTCATTCTTTTATTATTTCATTGATGCTGGCATAACATTCATTCTGTCCAACAATTATGTGACCAGCACTACAGTGGAATAGCATAAACCTTCTATAAATCTCTATAAACCTCAAAAAAGTCATTATTCGCTAGATACAGAAAAAATATAGTTGAATTGACAAGATAATATGATAAAACCCACACACAAAGTAAAAACTTCATGAGTTTACTTAGGAGAAAGGTTAATACTTGGAACTTTTACGCAGGATCCTGATCCACTCTCCCAACCAAATCCACATGCCAACAAAAGTAAGAACAAGCACATGGATGGTCTATTATTCCTCATTTGACTACAAGGATTCCACCATGGCAGTCAGTGTCCAACTCTCGCCCTCAGTGACCCTGCAATAAACAGAAGTCACCGAATCTGCCCCCAACATACCAAAAAAACGGGGAAAGAGGGTGATGAAGGAATCAGGGCTAAAAACATGTCATTCAAGGCTCTTAAAGCCTCAAAGTATGTGAGAACAGAGCATGGAGCCTGATGGAAAGGGGATTAAGAACCTACCTGGGACCAGTCTTCTCTTCCACATATGTTAGTCATTTCGGGGACCCAGCCTACTCAAACTTTTTATCCCCTCAAAACCTGGACATTTAGGCTGTCCAACAGTCTAGCATCAGGACCTTGTCCACTGGTGACTGAAGGTGGTGATGTCCAAGAGTGAGTGGTGGTGAATTTTTTTAAAGCACTAAAACACCAAAATGTCAACAGAGAAAGCCTGAGTAAAAGCCAAGTAAATAAAATAAATAAATAAAAACCAACCAAGTAAATAAATATATAAACAACAAAGAGGACCCTATTAATAAAAGGAAGAAATGAGTAGAACGTCAAAGAGAAACCAAAACTGCTGAACAAGTACCTTTAGAGATCATGTAGTCCAACACCCTCATTTAATAAATCAGGACACTGAGCCTTGGATTTATATATTTGGCTGATCAGAGGTCTTTTTGGGGGGGCTTACTTTCAGAGTTTGTCGCATTTTTGATGGTTACGAGATGGCTGACCTCTCAGGAAGTGAGAAGCTGCTTCGCATGTATACATACGACACTGCAACTAATGACTGTTATCACTAACACAATATAGAAAGATGGTAGGGAGTTTGACTGGACCTACAGTTGACTCTTGATCTGTCATATGTGTTCTCCACCTTGGGTGTGGGTGATAGTCTCTGCTACAAGGTATGGAAATATAATAGAGCGGGATTTGTTTGTTTTGTCATTATGGCCAAATCGATCTGACTGAACATCTAGACCGGGCCTGCATAAGTTATGACCTGGGCCGCCTGAAATCCTTTGGTGGGCTGATCTAGACCATGAGTATACTCTATTCCAGGGGTGGGAAACCTGCAGCCTCAAGGCCACATATGGCCTTCTAGGTCTTTGGGTGCAGCCTTTTGACTGAGTTCAAGTTTCACAGAATAAATCCTTTTGTTAAGGGAATTTGTTCTGTCAAGTTTGGATTCAGTCAAAGAACCTAGAGGGCCACATGTGGCCTTGAAGCTGCAGGTTCCCCACCCCTGTGTCTATTCCTACTGAACAACTGAACAAATTTCTAAGCCAGAGCTCTGAAGAAGGCTCTGTGATATCCTTTTGGAGCCTCTTCTTTCCCTCATGCAGTCAATGCATCCTGGCCTTCCTGTGGTCGATGATGATGATGATGATAACAATGATAACAAAAACATGTTTATACTGTGCTCTAAACAAAGGGCTTTTCCCATGACAGCCCTGTGAATCTGGTAGGCATTATTTTTCTATTTTACAAATGAGGAAAATTAGGCAAAAATAAATTATATGAATTGCCCAGAAGATATCACTTAGAAGTCCAAATGGAAGCTAGGCACAATTGCTGTCTCTGTGGAAGTTCACCCATAATGTGTGCTTTCCCTTAAGTGTCCTTTATACGTTTAAAAGAAAAACAGGATCGAGAACACTGACAAGGACAAACCTGTACAAGACACAATCCATAGTTAAGGAACTCAGATTGTACGAAATCCTACCCTGAGGCTTCCTTGAAATGTATGCTAGGAGTTTCTGTTCAGCATAACTAGCTCTTCTTGATCCAGACTATTACATTTTTGGAAAATGTTGGCACTTGGCATCATCACCATCTGACCTACAGATAGATGGGAACAAAGATCGTAAGTGCCCTTCCTGTTCACACCAAATTGCCCCAGAGACGAAGACTAACAGATATTAGACCTGGAAGGGCCTCTGGATCATCTAGTCAAACCTCCTCATTTTACAGATGAGGAAACTGAGGTCCAGGTGGGTTAGTGATGTTGCTAACATCATCGATCACTGGTCTTCTGAACTAGAATTCCAATCTTCCTTGGCTTTCAGCTCAGTGTTCTTTGCACTACATTGTGCTGTCTCTTCATGCTCAGTTTGAGAATGGATGGTAAATAGAAGGCTGACCTCATTAAACCAGTAATTGTTAAGAGGTTACAAGCTGTGGGTTTTACTGGACAGAGGCAGAGTTTTCTATAAGCCCTTGAGCTTTGTTTTAACTTAATGTTTTTTGCTGCTGAGAAGTATATTTAGGATGAAGTTTAACTGTTCAATGCCAAATTCTTTTCCCTCCAACCCCCCTGCTCTCTGGGTTAAGCCTCTTAGCCTCTTGTGCAACTTCACAAATTCCCAAGTTTGTTTCTCTCATAAGCATAAATACAAGCACAGTAGCCATCCTTTAGCTAAATATCTGACCCTGGAGATGAGAGAAGAAATTGAGTGTAACGACATCACTGGATTCTACCACTAGAAGTGGAAAGGTGCCAAAGCTAACATTCACAGGGAAGAACCCCACCGTTTTTGGTTCCTCAGCAAAGGAGGGGCAGCAAGACAAACCCAGAAAGAATTCTGGAATGATTAGAGAATCACTACAAATTCTAAAGACAATGGTATCCTTTTCAGTTCTTTGCTTTTTGCAGAGAGAATAAAGCAATGCACCTTATGAGTCTAGGGTCCTAGAATAAGTCAGATGATTCACATTTGCTCCGTGGCTTGTCACCCTGCAGTCTGTCTTTCTTGCTGTGGTACCTGTACAACCCCACTTGATGACTTATAGCTGCAGCTGGGTTGCAAGTAGTATGCTTTGTTGGGCTGCACAAACAGGTAGGAACCAAGCAGGGAGTCTGAAGAACACAAATTCTTATCTCATTTTGGTCACCGATTCTCCATGTGGCTCTTTTAAATAACTTGGTGCCCCTGTTTTCTGAAGATGGAAATAATAGTACTTCTACATTCCATTCTTTAAGAGTTGTGTGAAGTAGATAGATAACAGGAAAAATCCTATGACCTGTATTAGAGGAGTCATCCAATTTGATAGAGGAATTTTCTGATTTCTGAGCCTAAAATGCACAGTGTCTGACATACAGTAGGCACTTAATAATGTGTTGATTGATTTAATGGACAAGAAGGCAGCCAGCAGAAAGTTAACCTGGCATAGTACATTATACGAGTAGTCAGTTCTGCCACTGGGGAAATCACTCTAGCTCTCAGGACTTTTTTTTCACTGATCAAGTCCTCATCTACAAAATAAGGAGGCCTGGACTAGAGGACTTTTAAGATCCCTAAAAGCTGAAAATTATATATAGCTATTGCAATTCTATATGAGTAGGAACTCTCCTTCCCCTACCTAGCAGCACCCATTAATCATATTTTTATACTGGGCAAAGGAAGGTGGGAAAGGAATGAGAAAGGAGCATGGAGACATCAAACTTCTGGGAGGAGAAGGAAGTGGAAGATAGGAAATACACATAGATATGGTGGCAATGGGGAGACTTGCCTGTGGCAATGTATTGGGATAGTCTCAGTGTACTTGGCCCTAATCAGACCTCATCTGAGTACTGTGTTCAGTTCGGGGGCCATAGCTTAAGAAAAGCATTGATAAGCTGGAGAGTACCTAGAGACGGGCAACCAGAATGGTGAAAGGCCATACGAGGATTGATTGAAAAGACTGGGCATGTTTAGTTTGGAGAAGGGAAGAATCATGGGAGATATTATGGTTGATTTCAAGTATCTAAAGCGCTGCTGTGGAAGAGGGATTAGATTTGTTCTGCTTGCCCTTAAAGCACAGGATCAGGGGTTACAGAAGTTGCATATAGGCCAATTCAGGCTTGATTTTCAGGAAAAAAACAACCTAACAATTAGGGCTTTCCAGAAGTGGAAAAGGCTACCTACAGAAGTGCTAGGTCCTTCCCTTCCCTCTTAGAAGTTTTTAAGTGGAGACTGGGAATTCCTCTTGTGTATGGGTTGGATTAGATTCACTAAGATCCTTTTGGACATGCTCAAATTCTGTGATACTGCGATATCTGCATAAAGCAGTAATTTTGTCTCTTCTTTGCCTATGCCTATTCCCTCAGCTTATTTTTTCTTTTCTTTTAACTACAGCTGGTACTTCTAGAACTACTTCAAGTAACAGTGGTGATAATGGACTTCATTGCTTTACCCTTGATTTTATTGGAAAGGCCTTTAGTATTTCTCTGTTAGCACTGGAGCTTGGTTTTAGATAGACTGTTTGCCATATTAAAGAAAAGTACATTTATTACCATGATTTTTATTGTTTTCAACAGAAATTGGAGTTGTATTTTGTCAAGAACATATTCTGTATCTACTAACATAATCCTCAATTTTTTGTTTTTGTTATTAATGTGGTCTGATGCTGCTAATATAGTTTTCTTAATATTGAGCCAACCCTGTATTCCCAGTATGTTTCTTTCATTTTTAATAAATCATTACAACTTTTTGTCCTTTTCCAATCCAGTGACTCCATAACACATTCTTTATAATTTTTCAAAGGTCATTGACAGTAGATTAGCAACCATATCCATCAGTTCTTTCATTATCCATGGATATAGCTCACTTATCAAGAGCGACTAGATGTTTTTTCTTTCCTTACTTATCTTAGGATTTGACTACATATTAGTCATTTTTGTGCTATCCTTTCCTGTCCAAAGATTCTTCTGCTCAATAGAAAAAAACAGAAGAAAAGAATTGAGCTCTACTTTTTTTTTCATCCTCAGTCATTCCTGTTCTATCTACCATAAGTAACAGTCTTTCTTTTATCCTTCTCTTTTTTCCATTAAATTCCCTTTATTTACCTTAGATTTCCTCAGTGGTCTTAGGTCATTCTGAGCTTTAGCACTCTGACAATATTCTTGGAGACCTGTACCATTTTCCATGTTACATACTTATATTTTTAAATTAAAAAAATTATTTAATTTTAAGTTCTGAATTCTCTCCTTTCCTTGCCTGTTGAGAAGACAAGAAAAACAAAACCCATTACAAATATGTATTAACTGAACAAGTTATGGTATATGAATGTGATGGAATACTATAGTATTTGTCTTTTAAAAATCCAAATTGGTACACAGATATCCTGTGCATTCAGATTGGTCTATTTAGATAATACCCATTTTCTTCACTAGCAGAATTGGGTTTTTTTGGGTATCTTTAGAAATTTACTCTTAAGAGCTTTCCATCTTTCCCCAGGCTAACTTTCCCTGTAGAACTTTAGAATATCGAATCTTATCTACTGGGACCTTTTAAAATTTGTTCTTCAAAAATCTAGGAAATGTGCCACAATATGCTGTGCTTTCATTTCCTCCTCTAAAAAAGAAGAGTCTGTTTAGAGCAAAAGAGGGTTGAAATAAGAGAATAATGAGGCCTTTTGTAATAGAAAGGATTGGTAAAAATGTATGTATATCAAAATCTCAAGAGAATCAGATCTGAGGGGCTGTTCTGTCTGAACGTCAATTGTACATGTGTTTAGGGGTTTTATGGTAGGAGAGGAGAACTAGGAAACCAGTTAGAAAGAACCAATTTCTGATGGGTCTAGGAGAGCTAAGTGAAGGCCCTAGCTTGTAATATAGAACTAAGCAGGTAGAACTAGAGAGAAAAGAAATTCTTGTGTACCCTGTGAAGGGCACAATATGGGAATTCAATTCAATAAAAAATAATTAAAGACATATAGGACACTCTAATAGTTTTGGGTATACAAAAAGGAAATTAGATATTTACCCTGCCCTAAAGGATCTTTTAATCTAATAGATAAGATATAGTCCAATGCTATAAAGATCAATATTTCATAGGAACACTAGTAGTGTAAGATCTATGAACCAAGGTAAGCTGGATGTGGTCAAATAGGAGATGGAAAGATTAAACATTGACATCTTGGGTGTCAGTGAAAAATGGATGGGAATGGGTGAATTTAATTCAGATGACCACTACATATACTACTGAAGGCAAGAATCCCTTAGAAAGAATTAAGTAGTTCTCATAGTCAATAAAAGGGTGAGAAAAGCAGTACTGGGGTATAATCTCAAAAATGAGTGAATGGTATTTGTTTGAATCCAAGGCAAACTGTTCAATGTAAGCCTATGCTCCAACCACTGATACCAAAGAGGCCAAAGTTGATCAGTTCAGTGAAGACTTACAACATCTTCTAGAAATAATACCAGAAATAGTTGTTACATTCATCAAAGGAGATTGGAACACTAAAGTTGGAAATCAAAAGATAATCGGAATAATGGGCAAGTTTGGCCTTGGGGTACAAAATTAAGCAGGTAATAGAGTTTTGTCAAGATAACTTGCTGGTCACAGCAAACACTCTTTTTTAACAACCCAAAAAGCAACTCTACACATGGGCACAGAAATCAGACTGATTATATACTTTGCAGCCAAAGGTGGAGAAGCACTATTCAGTGAGTGAAGAAAAGACCAGGAGCTAACTGTGGCTCAGATCATGAGCTACTTATTGGAGAATTCAGACTTAAATTAAAGAAATTAGGAAAAACCATCAGACCATATAGGTGTGACTTAAAAAAACATCCCTTATGAATATGAAGTAGAGGTAATGAGCTTTAAAAGATCAGATCTGGTAGATAGAGAACTATGAACAAAACTATGGACAAAAGTTTGCAATACTTTACAGGAGACAGCAACAAAAATGCTCCAAAGAGAAAGAAGAGCAAGAAAGCAAAATGGCTTTCTGATGAGGCTTTACAAATAGCTGAGGAAAGAAGGAATGTAAGGTAAGGAAAGGTAAAGGAAAAAGGAAAAATATACCCAACTGAATGCAGAATTCCAGAGAATAGAAAGGATAGATAAGAAGGTTTTCCTACATGAACAATGCAACAAAGAAGACAAAAACAGTAGAATAGGAAAGACGAGTAATCACTTCAAGAAAATTAGAGATAGCAAGGGAATGTTTCATGCAAAAATGGCAGGGACTTAACAGAAGCTGAAGAGATTAAAAAGAGGTACAAGAAAGATCGTGACATCACTGATAACCACAGTGGTGACACAGACATCCTGGAGAATGAAGTCACGTGGGCCTTAGGAACCACTGCTAACAATAAGGCTTAGGAAAAGAATGAAGGCAAAAGGAAAAGGTAACAGCAGAGGATGAGATGGATAATAGTGTCATGGAAGCAGCGAATGTGAGCTTGGGCAGACTTTGAGTAGAGGACAGAAGGGCCTGTTATCGTTCATGGGGTCATGAAGATTTGGACATGACTGAATGACCAAACAATAGCAAGAACAGAAGACATATACAAATAACCCTTACACAAACTAGAAAACAAGTGCAAAGGAGAGGCCCGTAAAAGTGCCATAAAAATTTAAGGGAGGAAAGGATAGATGAATAAAAGCTTCATATAGGATTGATTTGGGTCTGGAAGGAAGGGAGGGATTTAAACACACAGAGATATAGAGAAGGGACATATAAAGTCCATTGCTGGACTGAGTGAATATATAGACAAAAAATGGCAGGATAAGAATAGGGGATAGTGAGAAGAGAATGTACTTGGGTAAATAGACAGGATCTTGAACATAGGAATCTCCAAGTCGGACTGAAAACCTATCTATATATTATATATGTATAGTGTGTGTTTGTATGTGCGTGTATATATACATATATATATGTATGTGTATATACATGTATATGTATTATGGAGTTTTATACAGAGTTCGTACCCTGATAAATCCTCATAATTTTTCTAAAGGAGTTAAATGTAACTCTAATATTGATGCTTTACTTCTCACAAAAGGTATGGGAGATAAATGAGGAAGGGCTATATCTCTTATACGCCTTAATTCCTGTGCTAGTAGAAGCAAGAGTGGCAAGATGGGAAATTAGGCAGTTGACAAACAGGGAGGATGAGGTTGTTCAAAGTTCATATGGCTGGCATTCTAGCCCCACTCCATTATCTCTATCAAATTTTGCCTTCCCACCGATGTGTTAAAACAAAAAATAAGAACCAAAGGTCAAAAAGTAACCCAGTTCCTTGTGTTGACCTCTTGAGACAATAAAGTACCACCTTTCTTACGTTCCCAAGTTTCTTATACTTCTGGATGTGAGGAGGTAGAAGACTGAGAGAGAACACTTGTGATATAGACAGATCCCCTATTTTCTACATACTTACCTATATCTGTAATTTCTTGGACTATAAATTTATGACCAAGTTGGGGAGAGTATGAAGAAGTCAAGGACAGATTCAGTATCTAGGGCTTTTGGGGATCCCAGTGTTTCTAGTGCTGTATAAAGCTAACTGGAGCAGAATAGTATTGGAAGGGGATTCTTCTTCCCTCTGTCCAGGACAGCATACTAGCATGCTTCTGGCTACAAAGAGTAAAAGCAAGCCCACTGGGTCAACCACAGGCTCAGGAGTACAAACCAAATCATGAGTTAGATAACACCAGTGAAGGCCAACAGTACATATCCTGAGAAGAAATACTTCTGCCCAGTCATTTCAATGAGATTAGGGAATTCAGTGTGCAGAAGAGAAGGTGGTCTCCGCTCAGACAGTTATGGAAAGGTCTGGATAAATTGCGTTGTCTACAAACTATTTTGCAACAGCCTCAGTAAAAATATTAAACTATATCTGAATAGCAGTAACAACATCCATAAGAGCCAAATTGGATTCCTTCTTGGAAAACAAACTACAGACCACATCTTTACTGTGCAGACGCTCATTAACAAATATGTAAAAAAAATACCAGCCGGGAAAAGATGTTTTCCTGCTTTGGAGACTTTTTAAAAAGCATTTAATTCAATCTGGCATGCATGGCTGAACCTGAAATGGCTACAATGTGTAACTGGTGGGAAAGCATGCCGGAATCCATTCTGTCTATCAATATAATTAACAGAGGACAATATAAACAGGACATGAATGGGGTCCAGGAGAAGGGCTCATCCAACCAGGAGATGCCCTTCTTTTCAGGCACATTTGAGACAGATAGGCTCACCTGAGCTTTTCCCAAGACAAAGGACATGTTATCTGATAACAGGGATGTTTTCCTACTTCCTAATGATTGCTCTGGTGATAGATTAACATGCAAAGTGCCCCAACTTTGGCAAATATTAACCTGATTTTCACAGAAAAGTTCTCAAATAACCTGATGTTTTATTTTTTGAATGTACAAATGGGCTTCATGTGCTTTTGTGTTCTGTATCTCTGTGTTAGGCTAGAACCGCTAGATATTCATATCTATAACTAGACCTGATAATACGGTGGTTTTTTATAGGACAATGCAAAATCTAAAAAGAAATTACAAATGCAGACAATCGGCACATCATTTATAGCTTGTAAGATACTTTAACTGGTGTATAGTTTTATGTAATTTAAAATGGTTAATGTTGTTACTTCACAAAGTACTGTATATCCCTCTGGCATCAGACACAACTATAGGTATCTTAATATGTGCAGAATTTAAGCTGCCGTCGGGTTTAGAACACTTGGGACTTAATTGCGGAAAGAGACCAGAGAATTTTATATGAAGGAAGAGTTCTTAGAATGATGGTCAGTGGGAATGTGGAGAATAAACCTCATCCCTTCTGTGAAATCTCAAAAAAAGAGGCAGATGCTGTGGATTGAGAAACCAGACTTGCAATTTGTTCTTGGCTTTACCCTGTGGCTAAAGAGATTTATGCCTATGTTGAACACAGCACAATGTGAACACAAACCTAATATCTCAGATCTGGCAAAGGCTTCAGATGTCATTCATTCATTCATTTCTTCATTCATAGTGCAGAGAATGTTAATGCTGGGGGAGGAACAAAGTTAAAGCATAACACTGTTCTAGCCCCCATGAAATTTACGGTTAGTAAATCACTACGTTCAATGATCTCATTTTGCTTACAAGGAAACATGCTGAGATAGGTGGAAGTCTGGTAGTTAGCTGATTAATACACAAGATGGCTAAACTGCATAATTCTTGGGGAAAAATAGGACTGACAGTATTTGAATTGGCCTTAAATGATGCATGATTCCGCTAGGTAACTTTAGTTGTATTCTATGTGGTTGCTACCTAACATTTATCCAGTCTTGGACTTGTATGTATTTTTGAAGAACAAAAAAGGACTTTTATATTTAGCTGTATCATGCCTCCTACAAGGAATTAGTTGAGAGTTTTTAGGAAGCATATTTGGAATTAATCCTTTTCCCAAAAGAAACCAGCATCAATGTCTGAACAATAGCCAACACACTAAAATGTCTATATAGAAACTCCACAATACTCAAATTTTATACTTAAAAACTTTATGTAGATGCTTGATTCATTAAGATTCCCTGTCTTTGCTTAACTTAATACTAGGTTTTTGAAGAGTCAAATCAAAGCAACAAGCATTTATTAAGTACCTGCTATGTGCCAAGCACTGTACTAAGTGCTGAGGACAGAAAAAAAGACAAAAACCAGTTTTGCTCTTAAGGAGTTCACCGTGTAATTTAAGAAAGAAGAGAGAATGGTCTGAAACAGTGGCATAGACTATGGATTCCTGAACTATGTTAAATAATTGGTGAAATCCTGGCTCCAGATAACTACTAGTGATTGGAAATGAAATTCTTTGTAATTGTTAGAGATGTTATTGCAATTCTCATTGTATAACTGGATATTTCTGACATTTGCAAGAGTATTAAAAGTATGGCCATCTCTCCTAAGACCAAGATGGAGACAGCCCAGGACCCTGAACCTAACAGCCTTGGGAAGAGCAGTGCTTCCAGTCTAATTCCCTTGGTCCTCAGAGACATAGCCGGGCGATTGCTCCTGCAGGTGCCAATCACAGCTACTGAAAACCCAGAAAACAAGCTTTTATCACAAATGGCTCAACATCAGAAATGAATATGATTTCATCAGTGGAAATTACATTAAAGGAGAGACGTTGCCATCTGTTTTGCTTGCTATACCTTAAGGACCACAGGACCATTCTAAATGACTTGCAACTGAAACTATTCATATGTGTTGTCTCCCTCATTAGAGTATGAGTTCCTTGCCAGCAGTATTGTCTTCTTTTCTGTTTGTAATCCCAGCATGTAGCTGTATTGGTAATTAAGGTAAGACTTTTTTTTTTTTACTGTTTTCTCTTTTAGAAATGCTAAAGTAATCAAAATTGATTAAGCCTTACTAGGTGCAAAGCCCCAGGTCTATACCCTTTTGCTAACTAGATGCTAAGCTCCAGGCTCACATCCTTTGGCTGATTAGGTATGAATCCTTCGGGCCCTGAACAGGGTATAAAAACCCAAAGGTTAGCATTTTGTTTAGGGCTCACTTGTGGAGGAGTGTTGATGTGGAGACTCTGTAAGAGCCCCCGGCTTGTAAACCTAGATGTTGGGACTTTGTTAAACCTTGGTAACTATGAAATGAGATTTGAATTAGACAAGGTCTGTCTGTTGATGTTTGTAATTTATTTGTATTTGTTCTGAAGTTTAGGGTGCTGGCTGTTCCTCCTGAACTAACTGATGATATTTGTATGTTGTATTAAATGAGACTGTTAACCCCTCAAAGTTACTTTCCTTAGTAAAGCAGATCAAAAGAATCTGTGTTAGCATCTTCTGTTGCTGGTCTTGTTGGGGTTTATATCCCTACAGCAGCTGCTAGTAGATTGTTACTACAGTAGCACAGTGCTGTATACAGAGTAAGTGCTTAATAAAGGTTTCATTCATTTATTCATCAATCTTGAGTTACACAATATAAATCTTTCCACCAAAAAACCTTTATTTTTGCTGATGTTTTGAGCACCTGGCATATAATAGAATGGCTTAACTCTGCGCGCCAGCAGTCTCTACATGGAAAATTAGAGCATTTGGGGTAGGTTGTGAGGGAAAGGGCATAAATAAGGCACAGAATAATGAAATAGGCCTTAGGAAGCCTATCTGTGCATTTGAAAAATAAAAAAAACCAAAGATTTGCTCTAAATGATATTGGTTAATGGTAAGGGTTAGCACCTGCTTCAATATTATATGTGAAACATTACAAAGGTGCTATAAAAAGTAGTGCTCTGGTTAGGGATTAAAGGCTATGTTTAACTTCCAGCTTCATAAACTTTCATCTTTCTCATGAAGGTTTCCTTGTCAAATTGGAAGAGAAAATCTGAGAGAACCAGGAAGAAAAAAGCTCAAGACAATGAAGCTCTTAAAGGGGAAGATGACTTTCAGTTAAGTTTTAACTCTCTCCTCCCTCTTCCCCTCTCTGTAAATTGCCCTCTCCAGAGTCACTGAGTCTCAAACCCAAATGTTTTCTGAGTCCTCATCTTCCTCGACCTCACTGGGCAACATCTGACATGACCACTTTCTCCTTTCAGAAATTCTACTGCCTCTGGGCTTCCACAACATAGTACTGTGCTTATTCTCTGCCTTACTCTAGGGCTTTCTCAATGACTCCTCCTAAGTGTGAGTGTTCCCCAGAGCCCATCCTAGTCTTCACTTATCATTTTTAAAAATTCTATAATTTTTTGTGGGGATCTCAGCCATGCCTGTGTTGGAATAAGAGGCCATGACTGGAACACATGAGAACTACATTTAGCACTGGGTTGTGGGAGTAAGGGGAGAGCAAGAGAATTTTAGTTGCTACAGAGTGAGAACTAGGACCTTTTTTTTTAACATATGAGAAATGGAAGGAGAGAAAGTGTTGCAGTACATATCATACTCATTCCTCCTAATCACTTCTCCAAGCTCTGGCTCCCTTGTGCCCCTCCCTTCCCAATCCACCCCAAGTGCTCTTTTTTCCCCACATAGATTATTGGGGCTCAGAGGTACAAAATTTTGACATATCTGTTAGGACTCTTTCCAACTGCTTTCAAAATCCTGGAACTGCTCTGTGGGCATGTCACTAGGCTCTAACCTGTACACAGTTTTACTAATTAGCTGCAAAGCTTGGGAATATGCACTTAAAATGTGAATCCTTATTATCACCAGGTTTCCTAAATAATGCTTCTCCTAGGGGAAAACCCATTCCTTTGAGAATCCAGATTCACCCACAAATTGCCAATGATCCATAACTGAGTACTCCCTGACTCCCAACACTTAAATTCTGTCTCCTCTCTTTAGTCACACCACAACTCAGCAACAACTCATCTACACTGCCCTCCAGATTCTTTACTCCCTTTTCAAAATGCTGCATAAACACAGATTCCCTAACATATTATTACAAAGTAATGTGACCATTAGCATCAATGTCTTTGTTTAAATAGCTGTGGAATTTGTGGACATAACTCATTGCTGTAGGCAAATGCATGCCTATATCAACTGCAGTTGTCCCGTGGTTTAACAGAAAGAAAGAAGATGATATCAACAATAATGCCTATTTTATATATATATATGTATATGTATATATATGTATATACACACATAATATGTGTATTATATATAATATAAAATATGTATATAATATGCACACACACACACACACACATATATATATAGTGGAAAAGTTAACAGTTGTTATGAAAACTAAAAACATGGTTTTGAATGTAGGCATTAGCACAAATTGCTTATTACTTATGCCTAGTTATCGTGTGACACAAGAATAATTATGCATACCATTAAATACATTTCAGAATAATTTTGCTGTAGCTAAGGTGTGGCTATATCAGGCCATGTCTTGAGCTTTTGCTTACTGCAAGGCAAAAATGACCTTCTAATTACAACTGCCAGAGACTAATGAGACTAACCACCTAAGCCACACATGAAAACATCTCATTACATTTGAGTGATACTCCACAGTCTCAGTCTTCATAGGTCATTGCTCATGTAACATGGGTGATTGCTTATAACTAAAATACTTCGTGGGTATACTGCTTATAAATGCTCTATAGTTTAGCAAAAAGTATATCATTTCAGTAACTATTCGGAAAGTGAGAGGCCCAGTGGCACCGTGCACAGACAGCTGGTCTTGGAGTCAAAAAGACTTGCATCTAAGTTGTGTCTCTGACCCGCTGGCTGTGTGACTCCAGTCAATCCCTTAGTATCCCAGTTAAATCTTTAGGACTTGAAGTTGCAGAGTAGATGCCAATATGCACTGGTAGACAGAGTTTCCCTACCAATGAAATAAGAGAAATTAAAAAAAAAGATCATTAAGCTCTACCAAGTATAATGTTCTACGCTGGGCCCTGGGGGAGGACACAAAAATAAAGAAGACATGGACTTGGTCTAAATGAGAATCTCATTGATCATTAAGTTAAAGATCTCACTAAAAGTGGCTGAGGGCCAGGGATGGAAGGAAGGCTGCGTTAGGAATTCCAAATAGTGAGAAATACAGCATGAAAAGTTAAAAGAGAAAATCCTTTAAGAATACATTTTATTGCTGGAAAAAAGGACATTGTGATTATACAGATGCCAGATGGAGAACAACTCACTATGTGGGAGCATGACTGGAAAAGACCTAGGAGTTACAGTATATAACACAATGAGCTTATGAGCTCTACGTACAGTGCTATAGTTATAAAAGGAGGCAGGATCCTCAGGATAGACAGACTGTTACAGGATATGGAGATTGGGATGTAATCTTCCAATTATCCTCTACACAGTCAGTCAGACCTTGGCATCAGTCTTGTGACTGGTCCTGGACTCTACAATTTAAGAAGAATGTGGAAAATTTGGAGAGAGCTCAGAGAAGAGCCAACAAGATGATTAAAGGATTAGGAAATTAGATCTATGAGAGAAACTCTTGGATTATTTAACTTGGAAAGCAAGTGAAGGAGCAGTATTAAAAGGAATCTTAGTAACACAAAGATGACTTCAGTCATTCTCCAGCTCCCATCATTGGAACCTGGGGAATAGAACAGACCCTAGAAACAAAGTTGCCATCCTGAAGGTCTTCTGAGCATTTAAGATCAAGCCAGAGCCCTAGGAATCTCACAAAATGGGTTATCCAGGCTTAACCCAGTAGCAAGTCAAATTTCTATAAGAGAATGAAGACAGACTGCTGCCAACAGTCTAACTTTAGCCTCGAAGCTAATTAGCTTTTCACCAGCTACAAGGCATGAGAGAGCTGGTGGCAGCTTACAGGATACTGGCAAAGAACACATGCAGGGGCTACACACGAAGAATGACAATTAGTTGGAAAACCTTCACATTCTCCTCCTTGGTATGAGATCAGATCAAATCTGATCAGATCACTTGGGCATTGTGGCTTCAATCTCCAGGCCTCCTATACCTGAGTGATCCTCTTTAGGGACTCTAAAGAACACCAAACGTGGTTGGGTGATCTCTGAATCTGTGGGAAGACATCTAATAGATGCCATGTTTTTGCAGCCTTCCTAGCTTTGGAAAGGGAAAAAAGAAAACATTTCTTGCAGTTTCTTTTTCTTTTAGACTTCTTATACTTCTGAGAACTATCATCTAAGATTTTATTAAGGTGCTTTTAATGTATGTTTTACATCATCATTAATAATGATGAGAAGGTCTTAGCTGTTTCTTCTTGTCCCCATAGTACCCAGCACTGTATCCCCCCAATTTACCACAGACTCATTAATCACTACCTCCTACTTAAAATTCTCTATTCACTTTTCTGTTCATTTGACTGGCTCAGATTCAAGAAGTATACATGTGTTTTGAAAGGTGGATTTAATAAGAAGTTTTTCTAGATATTTATTATTCATTAAGTTACTTCAATTATAAAAGATACACCAATAAGAGTCTTAGATAGGGCAGGAGTAGGAAGGTAGAAATCAAGGTTATAATTTAAGACAGAAATGTAGAGAAGGACAGGAAGTATGTTTGATCTGCATTAGTTCCCAAAGTTATATGGAGATTTCCTCAGATGTGTTCAGATCAAAGCAAAGCCCAGACACACAATTAGTTATAATTACCTTTGGTAAGTGAAAAGAAAAAACTCAAGGAAACCTGGACACATAGACGGTATCTCGGCACAGAGAAAACTCTGTCTGAGCTTCCTGCCTGATTCATCAGCTAAGAGAGGTGGCATTTCTGAGATCTACTGAGTAGTCATTAGCACAGAGGGAATAAAGCGATTAAAAACAATTGCTTGAAATGTACTTCAGTTACTACAAATGAAAAAGGAAGGTTCCTTGTATTTCCAAGAGAAAAAGCATATAAATTTGACAGTCTCAACACACTCACACCAATTATCAACCATTTCTCATCAAACCATTAAATTCTCTTGGCAATGGTGAGAATAAGTATTTGGGCCCAAAACAAACCTGTATAAAAGGCTCCTTAAAGCCCAATGACCATTCTTTGGGCCTTACCAGGACAAACTTGTAAAGCAATCCATTTCCTTCTGTTCCCAACACAACACATAGTCACATACACACAGAATCTCAATATGCATATACAATGCTGAGGATTGTTCAACAACAGTTTAATAAACGTCTACTGAACCCTTATCATGCATAAATCTCTGTGATTTAAGGAAATAAAAAGACAAAACATGGTCTCTGCTCCCAAGGAGCAGATAACCTGATATGAGGGTAAGACAAGTACAAAAAATAACTATAGTACAAGACATTAAGGATGAGAAGAAGTAAGACATAACACTACAGTGAGGAAATTGGGGACAACTTTGTTAGGTAGTATTTGAAATGAATTTCAGTAGTAGTATTCGGTAGTATTTCAGGAAGCAGAAATTGGGTTATGGCGAGAGAAGGCGATTCACGGAGAAGGAACAACATATCAAAGTCCTGTTTGACATTTAACACCCTTCATCACCTGGACCAAAGCTGCCTTTCTAGCTAATCATACATTACTCTCCTCCACTCACATATAACCCTGTTAAACAGACTTCTTACTATTCCTCATACACAACTTCCATCTCCCTGATTGGGGCCTTTGCATGGCCTGGTCCTGTGGTTGGAATGTAGTTCCTTCCCACCAAAGTCACTTAGAATTGCTGGTTTCCTTCAGGGTTCAGTTGGGTCCCTTGGCTCTTGCATTTATTTTGTATCTACTTATATCATAGATGTTGTCTACTCAAGTAAATGTAAGCTTCTCAAGGGCAAAAGCTTTTTAGTCACAGTGCCTAGTTCAGTGTCTTGCAAATAAGGAATACGTCATATTTACTGATTGAGCAAAAGCTCAAGGCAAGCAATGGCAATGGGGATTTGACCCATTTAGCCAGGGTGTAGAATAACAAAGAGAACTATCACTTTCAGCCATTTTGCTGAGGGTCGTGTTTATCTGTGAACAAAATGACACAGCTGGCAGAAAGGACTGAAAGAAAGAGTATTACTGCCTTTGCCGGTGATCTGCCCCCTCCACTTGTGTGTCTCCACACTATCAATAACTATGCCAGAATCACAGAATCACAGGATTAGAGCTGGATGACACTGCAGATACCATCTATTCAGGAAAGAGTGAAGAGAAGAACTTAGCATGGTATGAAAAAAATACCTTGATATGCCTTGAAAGCAACCCAAGCCCCAAAGCCCATTAGTATGGGATTCTCTCCTCATTGCAGGAGGTCAATATGCTCTACTTGTGTGAGGGGCAGGGAAAAACAGCAGAGAGGGGAGAGCTTTCTAGTCTCTTCTGGCTTCCAGCTTTTGGAGAGAAGATAGATGATGCCAATTGCACTTCAGGTTGCTGAAGGGAGAAAAAGACTCTAGGAAGAAGCTAACATGAGAGGATCTGGCATCTTCATCATGTCCCTATCCACAGTTTGCTACTCTACTAGAGGCTATGGGGTATTTCCTCATCGATAAGGTCTGAGACTCTTAGTTGAGCTGAAATATTATGCTCCCAGTGGGAGACTTCCTTCACTTTGTAGTGTCTGCTGTATTATTCTTGTGTGTGTGTGTGTGTGTGTGTGTGTGTGTGTGCGTGCGTGCGCGTGTGTGTGTCTGTACATTTGCAATTGATTTAGATACATGAGTTTCTTTGCTATTTGCTAATTGTGGAAATGGTATTTGGTGGGAAGGAAGGATATGGAGATTGGGACACTTCTTTATCCATTAAGAAATGGTGATCATGAGTTTAGCTTGAACCTGAAATTTACATACCTTAGACTGATAATATGTACAGGTGATGATAGATATAATTCTAGCCTTTTCTCTGAGGAAAGCAAAGACCAGCCTCTGACCCCAACCTTCTGCTTCTCCTCCTGAAAGGAAATGAAGTCTCCCTTGGAGAAGGATAGAGGAATAAGGTCATCTATTTTTGCCTCCCTGTGAGCCACACATCAAGATAGCCTTGTTACATTATATTATCTTGAAACTAAGAATGTAAGCTCCAGAGAGCTGGTTTTGAATTTACTTTTAGTGCACTTACTCTGAGCATGCAATTTTTCTTAGTAGATAGTTCTAGATTAGATCTCTAGGAATGTGCACCCAATCATAGGCTCAACGAAGGACACCAGAGGGTCATATAATCTAGGCTTTGCTTGAATCATGGATCCCATCTACAACATTCCTGACAAGAATTATCCTGAGGTCAATCCCCCCCCCCCCACCATGGGTGAGAATTACATGTAGAATGGCCTCAATTTTCTACTCACTTTGCATATGCAGTTTTCTTGTCATTGGGAATAATTTCATGGGATATTTAATCTATGCCACAGATACTGCTTTCCCTTACCAAGAAGCTGCACCTCTTCTCACCTACCCAAGTCTCCCTGCTAAGAAAGTAAGACTTTTGGAATGTGATGGCTGGAAAAAGTTGCTCTTATTCCTGAATATGGGGAGACAAATATTTCTTTAGATAAAATGATGCTCTACCCAAAAGTCTGTAAATATGTCTTCTTTATCAAAACTTCATCATTACTTCATAGATATATATTTTTATTTACACTGATGGGAGGGGAGTTCTTCATGTCTTTGGTGGATTTATACAATTCGGGGAATTGGAAATGAAATCAAAGCTTCCAGATGAACCTATGAATACTGGAAATTCACGCAATTATGCATCAGATTGCACTATGATAGATTGAATGTATGGCAACAGGTTATCTGAGCAAAGACTTCAGCCTTCCCAAACTATTTCTTTGCTTTATAGAGGCATTATAGTAGAATGAAAAATAATGGTTGAGAAATTTGAATTTCTGGGATCTGATTTTAGTTCTTCAATTAACTAGTCATGTGCTGTTGGGCAAATCACTTCATCTCTCTAGGCCTCACCCTCCCTGTCTGCATAGTGATAGAGTTGGACTTAATCTGTAAAGTTTCTTCCGCTTTTGCATTCTAGCTTCTTTTATGGAAACATCTGTGATCCTCTTTCCCAGCAGTACAGAGGATAGCCTGCAGAACCACAGAGAACTCTCCTTTGTCTATGTTGATCTTTTCTTCTTCTGGTCTGTCTTTAGTGTCCTATGAGGCAGCAGAGAAATTTCTCACTGGCTGGGCTCTCTTTTGGCATTTGTAAATATGTAAGATACACTATATTCTCTTAGATCCCCTGGTTCAATGATACTGACTTAGTGTGCTTTATTATCTTTCTTTCTGGGACTGTCAGAATTAAAAAGGCTCCATTTGCCATAGTTACCTATTCTTGAGTTTCGTAGTTTTGAATTACAAAAGGTTGTCTACGTGTCTAAGACACAAAATGAGGAGCAAATTAATTGAACATACTAGGACTAAGCAAATTGAACATGTGACTAAGCCAATGCACTGGTTGTGACATTGGGAAGCCTCATCATAATTCTAGGCTTAAACCTAGAATATATAATACAGGATTTCTTAAGAAGTAAACTTTGTTATTTATGGGGATCACAATGGGTCATTCTGAAGATATAATAATGCCTTAATACAGAATTTCCTGGCTTTCTCTTGAGTCACTGGAACACTGTTTATGTTTCGTAACGTTAATCACATGTGATTCTCCTAAATGTGGGATCTAATGGATGCAAAAATTGGTCCAAATGTCAATTTTAAACATATGTTTTTTATACAGAATAGAACTGTACAGTTCCAAACACTAGTTAACTCTTTGTTGGAATTAGGGACTAAGTTTTCTGAGGTGTTTTTGGTTGGTGTTCAAGAGGATGAACTTCTCACTATTCCAGTCACAGGTTATCCTAAGCATAGGAAGGTCTATTTATGAAGCAAGGCATTAAGAATTAGAATAGCTCAGTGAGTTATTCAGCATAGCTCACTGAAAAGGAGAAAGTTGGGAAACTGTCAGGAAGACATTAGTAAAATATGGAAGTATAGAAATTGGATAGAAAAATGAGAGCCAGTGTGGGCACACTTTCTTGGGGACTTTAAATGCAGATGAATAACATACTGATTTTGTTGGTCATTAACAGTCATTCTGAATTTCAAAATGGCCATTTAATTTTTTTTTCCAATGACATGAGGAGGATCTACTTACTCTTCAGAGAAGAACTGAGGGGATTTTTTTTGGTTTCCAAAAGACTTCTCCATTATATTTGTTGTTTTGTCTGCAGGAAAGAAGCTAAGAGATGACTTAGCTTTTCAGTGTATCTCCACTGAAGACAGAACATGAAAAAATGTGGTTAAAGTGATGAAAGGGATTTAGATTAGATATAAAGAAGAACATCCTAATAGACTATAGGGCTGTAGGACTAAGGAACAAGGCAGGGGCTAGTTTCCCCTGGAGATCTAACAGTTGTCTGTCTAGTACAGCTCTGTTTAGAGGGTAAGAGTCTGACTGACCTCTTAAAAGTTTTTTAGAGCCTAAAACTTTTACAAGCATACAGTTTTTATTAACGGGACCCTGAGAACTTTAAAACAGACCATAGGAGGATTTCACTATCCTCTATTTCTTTCTCCTTATCCTTTTTTTTCCTTACATCTCTGTTTCCCACTTTGACTTTCTTTTTCTTAGTTCAGCTTTCTGTTCTTCTTTGTTCTCATTCTCTTTCTTCTCCCTTCTGGAAATAGTCTTCTTCTATTATCTCCTCTCACCTTAAAACACTTTTGTTAATTAACTCTTGGCTATCTTTTTCTTCTAACTTTTCCCCAAATCTGTCTTTTTAAATTCCTACCCTTTAGGTAGGCATTTCCACTCTTATAGACCTAGCTGACCATGTAACAGTGCTGCTGCTTATACAACAATTTAACCCTTTGTTATGTTCTGGTTTTGAATACAAAATTATTTTGATTGTTTTGCATGCTAAACTTGTTTTCCCACTAGTTAATGAGTCCACAGAGAAGAAGGACATCATATACTTCTTATATATGTTCTACAGTGCTTAGCATAATGCTGGACACATAGTACGCACAAAAACCATAATCATGAATTAACTTCTCATTGGCCTCTGCACTATTCAAGATTGCTGAGAATTTCCTTCATGAAATCCTTCTTTTCCCTAAATTACATAACATTACCGTCCTGGTCCCCCCACTTCTAGTTAAAGTCTTTCTCTTTTTGCCTTTTTTAAATGGCTTCCTGTCCTCTATGTATTAGCATTCTCCAAAACTCATTCTTTAGTGATTTGTTCTAATTCTTCAGCCTGTCCCTTGGTGAGCTTGGCTATGCCCATCTTAGGATGAGAGTTCATGAGGGGAGCACAGGAACTTCAGCCCTAGGGCATGGTGTGGTTGAGGCAATCTTAGTGAACTACTTCTATTGCATTCTCTTCAAGGATGGCTTTAAGGTGTCCAGACACAGTAAAACCTGGTTTCACTATAAGAATCCAAGCTTCTTGAGAGAAGAAACTGTTTCATTTTTTTTGTTTGCACCTAGCTCAAAGTAGATGCTTAATAAATGTTTATTGATTGTTTGACAGTTAATTTTACCCAAATGGGATGGAGGCCAATCTGGAGTGGTAAGTGCTGACAATAAAACTTTTTTTTACTGATTCATTTTTCTTTATATTCTAATTTATGGTATACTTTCAAATAGACATACAAACATACATACACGTGTGTGTATATGTTAATACTACAACAGAGAAAGAGATCAGAGTCTTTTAAGACAGAATCGTCAAATGTTATAGCTGGAGAGGACCTTAGATTTCCTTTAGTCTTAACATACTGCTCTGCACACAGTGCCTAATAAATGTTTGTTTATGATTAACTGACTAGTTGTTTAACAATAGATAAGAATCTATAAATGCTGCTGCTAAGGCCTTTTCCTCTTAAATAACATTTCCCTTGCTCATAATGCTATCTTATTATTATATACTGGTTAAATCTTCAATAATTTCAAAGATTCTTTAGTAAAATTTATTCCTATTTCTCTGTAAATGTCTTATTAAAAAAAAACCAACAACTAGTACATGCAAATACTTTTTTTTGTCCCTTTTACTTGTATTAGTCACTCTCCATAGGGAAATTTTAAAAAATGACATACCATACAAAAAATTGATTGCATATTGCTTAAATTGCAAATGGGGAGGGAATGCTGGGAATTCTTTGTTTTGCCATTAGTGATTAATCTTCAACCACAGCTATACCTAAGGCAGGGCAACTGGGAAATTTTCCAGAATGCTGAAATTTAGAGGGCACTGAAATCTGTTATACTTATTTAACAGGTAGAAGCAATCTAGCATCCAGTGATCAAGCATAATTAATTAAAGTAGGAAGTAGGAAGATAGTCTATTCCTGGTGGCCATGTTTTGCTCCTTTCTTCGGCATGGCAGTCATGACCTTCTCCCTTTCACAGTGGCATTCCAAGAGCAGGCTCTTAATGTCTTTGGCTTTCTGGCCATGGAAGCCAGTGTCCCAGGGCCTCCAGGTTTCTCAAATATGGAGGCTTGTGCTTTAAGTTTCAAGGTTTTGTTCTTCTCCCAACTGATTTTGTCTTTAAAAGGTAATTTCAGGATACCTTTTTATTGCTTGCTCTAAGAGCATTTTGTGGTACTTGCCCTGTCATTTCTACCTTAAATTACCACTATCCTAGTTCAGTTACATTTCTACCTTCAACTCCTTTTACACTCTTACTCAATTATTCCTTCCCAATAAAAGCTACCTAAACATCCTAATCATCCCCATTGGAAAAAAATCCAGAAGATCCCATCCTGTCTAGAAGAAAATTAACTTGAAACCCCAGGGAACAATTCAACATCTTCCTTGAACTTCTGGGTTCTAAACAGTTACTTAATATGCTCATTTTTAAAATGAAACGCTTAGGTTATGTTTAATCTTCCCAAACTAGGAAAATAATTTTAATCTCTTTTGCTTAGTGTCATCAAGTACTGGCCACATTTATACTGTTTAAGCTTCCCAATTCTGCTCTCCCATTATATCTGTCCTCTCCAACCTACTCTCCCCAACTCTATCCCTAGCATTGTCAACAATTAATCTACCTTTCCTGGCTTGCCCTGATTTCTTCAGTAACAGGAGAAATTATCTTGTTAAGATAGGGAGAAGGAGTTGTTTTCAATGACCCCAGATTCCAATACATTATTAACCAAAGTCTATAATTACAACAAACTTTGGTTCTGCTCTCAAGGTCCCTAATCCTGCTTCTTCTGCTTGATTAATGTAAGTTCTTTGATTTTAAGGATGGTTATAAGCAAATGGGAATTACAAACATCAATGTAAATGTGCTTAAGTAGAAACCTGACAGGATTAGTTGTTGTTCAGTTGTGTCCAACTCTTTGTGACCCCATTTGGAGTTTTCTTGGCAAAGAAGCTAAAGTGGTTTGCCATTTCCTTCTCCAGTTCATTTGAAGGAAACTGAGGCAAATAGAGTTCAGTGACTTGCCCGGGGTTAATAGACTAGGTTTAATTTAACCATATTGAACAAATACTAAATATTACAAATTATGAAATAAATTACATATATGATAATATACTACGTTACACATAGTATATATTACATATACATATGTATTTGTGAATGATGCTAGATTGAGAAACATCAGAAAGAAGAGAGAGTAAAATACTAGTTAAAGATGACAATATCTCTTACATTCATCCCTTCCCTACCATTTCTCCATGAACTACTGTACTTGATGGTCTATTTTTTCACCTGTTACAAGTTCCTTCTCCCTTTACCTCGTCCTATAACTCAACTCAGGGCAACAAATATTTATTCAGCATCGTGTGTGCAAGCCATCAGAGTAACTGCTGGGGATACGAGGCAAAAATAATAGTCCCTTGCCCTCAAGGAGCTCACTATACTGAGTTAAATAACGCAAGATATTTGATAAGAAATTCTTCAAATAGAAGGTAGCACATGAGTTGAGACTTGAAGTAAGTTAAGGATCCCAAGATGAGGAGGAATGTCCATATATTCCAGAATTGTAGACCACCCATGCAAAGGAATAAAGATTGAAGAAATATTGAGTTCCTATGATGATCATAGATTTAGATCCGAAAGGGATCTTATATGCCATCAAGTCCAGCCTGCTCATTTTCAGATGACAAAATCAAGGCTTGGAGTAGTTCAGTGATTGGCCTGAGGCAGATATTAAATGTTGAGTCAACATCTGAATTCAGCTCTTCTTGACCAAAAGCTCAGTATTCTTTTGAATGCATCACTCAGCTGGGAATAGAGAGAGTGGATGGTTTGGTTGGATCACAGAATATATGAGAGAAACACTAAGAACTAAGTCTGGAAATGCAGGTTAGTCCCACTTTGAAAGCAGCTTTATATACCGGGCTAAAGAGTCGGTATTTTATTTTAGAGGCAATCGAGAGACATAAGATTTTTGAGCAGGTGGGTGATATGGTCAGACCTGTGCCTAGGGAGATTATTTTGGCTGTTGCATGGAGGACAGATTGGAAATTGGGGTGACTGAAAGCAGAGATTGACAAGGAGGCTAATGTACAGGCAAGAAGTGATGAAATACTGAACTAGGATAGTGGTAATTTAAGTGAAGAAGAGACAGATGAAGACAGATGAGAGAGATGTTGTGGAGTTATAACTGATAAGACATGACAACTGATTGACTAAGGAGAAGGAAGAAGGGGCAGGAGAAAGAGAGGTTTGTTTTTGATGTGCTGAGTTTGAGATGTCCACAGGACATCCAGGTGTCAATGTTCCAATATGGAACTAGAATTCAGAAGATATTTTAGTTTAACAGAAATACAGAAGATTTGGGAGTCATCTTTTAAAAAGGTAATTGAACCCATGGAATCAAATGAAATTACCAGTAAAGTTTAGAGGGTTGAGGACAGAGTCTTGGTGAATATCCATGTTTAGGGGATGAAAAAATGGATGTTGAGCCAGTAAAGGAGGCTGATGAGTCAGGGAAGAGAGCCAGGGGAGAGCAGTGTGAAGTCAAGGACAGAGAAGACAGTATCCAGAAAAAGGGCATTGATCCAGACAGGGAAGATCCATTGACAGTGAAGTCAAGAATGATTAAAAACTCAGAAAGGTCACTAGATTTATTAGGTAAGAGATCATTGGTCAAGTTGGAAAGAACAATTTAAGTCAAATGGTGGGGTCAGAATCCAAGTTCTAAGTCTTTAGGAAGTGAGTGGGAGGTGTGAAAGTGGAAGCAACAGATGTAGATGAACTTTTCTAAGAGCTTGGCTGTGAAAGGTAGAATAAATAGGCTGATGGCTTGAGGGAACGGTAGGATCAAATGAAGATGTTTTAAGGAAATGGAAATCACCCCAGCAAGTTTGTAGGTGGCAAGGAAGCTATTAATAGATGAGGGACACCTGAGAGAAAGGAGGAATTATTGAAGGGGTAAGTGCCTAGAAAAGACAAAGGGAATGAAATCAAAGGCATAAGTAGAGGGGGTGCTTTTGGCAAGGAGGACTACCTCTTTCTCAGAGACTGGAGAGAACTGAGGACTATGTTGATTTGTGGAATAGAACGTAATTTATCAGTAGAGAAGTAAGTGAAGTCTTCTTCTGAGGCTGAGAGGAAGGATGGTATACGGAGATTGAGGAAAGAAGAGAAGTTCTGGAACAGCCACAATGGAGAGTGTCAATCAAGGAAGGATTATATCAATGAGGGCAAAATTGACACTAGAGAATGTACATTTGTAATAAATATTAGTGGCAGCTCTTCCAGAGGTATGTAGCAGAACTGGTTACAGGACCCATAGGATCTATTTATTATAGGAAGGGATCTCAGAAGCCAACTAGTTCAATACCCTTATCTTACAAATAAGGAAATTGAGTCTGCAGGTTTATCAACTTCCTAAGGTCACAAAGAGGTAGTGTCAGAGGTGATTTGAAACTATGTGTTCAGACTGCAGAGCCAGCGTTCTTACATGGTAGTAAAAGAGACAGATGGTGGGAATAATCCAGGGCTGGGATTTGGCAAGGCAAAACTTGAAAGGGATACAAGAGTGGAGGATACTATGTATGTGAAATGACCAACCTTTAGGGTCCATACTGTGAAAGGGATATATTGAGGCCAGAACAAGGATGATCAGTAGAGAAAACAGGGAGAAATACAGGGATTAGAGGTCAAGGTGAGGATGAAGTATGAACTTAGAAGGAGAGACAGAAGATTAGGAAGTTATTACAAAAAAGATGATAGGTTTTAAAGAAGGTAATGAACTGAAAGCTTTGTTGTTTGAGAGGACATCTGCATATATGCTGAATCCCCAAAATGAGGTTAGGTGGGTATTGGTGCAGAGAGGAAGACTTTGATTCAGACACTGAACTCTTTAGAAAGAATAAGGATCTTAGAGGAAGAGTGATATAGAGAGATGGGGTGAACCTAATGGAAGAGAGATTACTGAATGATGGCAGCAGACAAGGGGACTGGAAATGGGAAGAATAAAGACTCAGTTCTCATTTATATGATTACCAGTGAGAAGAAAGCAATAGCTTACTCTTCTCCTGCTTATGTCACCAGGTATGAAAAAAGGAACAGCTAGTACTAGGAAGGTGGCAAGGAATAATTTGTTCTTCAGGGAGCAAAGTTTCCACGACAACATAAAGAGAAAAATTACAAGAAAGAGAACTTGGATGAAGAGAAGGGATTCTACAGGGCATAATGGTAAGGGAGAATGGAAGATAACAGAGATGGTGGAAGAGGTGGGCAGAGCTAGATGGAGATAAAAGTGAGGAGTTACAGGAAGGAAACAGAGTTTTTGCCTCAGCAAATTGCAACTCTGGGCCACAGGAATTAGTGAAGGAAAAGAAAGGCATTTCCTTCCCACAGCATATGGGAAATACCAGTTAACTAGTGTTTCCACCCTCTAGGGTCCTATGATGAGAGGAGACATCAGTCTATTCTCTCTTGAACACCAATAAAGAATGGTGACTGGTTTCCAGGATCTCACTGAACTAAAACCCATGTAAGTTCCTTTGCTTTGCTCTCTTTCAAACTACCATGGGATAACTACTAGAAATGTCCTGTATGGAGAGCATGCACATGGTTTCTGGTTTGGCCAAGTGTTTGAGGCTGGGTATGTGATAGATTTAGAGGGCTGAGGCACTGCTCTTTTTCTCAAATGGCTTGGTGAAACAGGGAGCAGGACAGGCCTGATGTCCTATCCTTTCAAGTCAAGTAATAAAGAAGAGAAGAGAAGAAGCAGGTTAATGAGCCTTGTTGTCTTTGGTAGTGGAAGGCTGAATCATTGTTTTTTTTCTCAAATGATTTGGTTACTCAGGCCATAAGAAGTATTTTTTCCATGTGTCAGTAGTTTCTGGGACAGGGAAACCTCTAAATCCTGTCTCAGACAGAGTCGAGGTGGGTATGGAACGGTGTTTAGATTTATGGGAATGGGAGGACAGGGATCCTTGAAGGGGTGTAGGCAGATAACAGGAGGGCAAGGTAGCAGGTAGAAATAAAGTAGAGGAGGCAGGAGGGATAGGAAATAAAAGATGTGCACAAACATAAAAACAAAGATCAGAAGTAGAATTTGTTTGGGAAAGTATATGTCTATATATGTATGAATATATGTATATGTGTATGTATATATCTATAGAAGAAAAGTATATCCGTACTTAATTGTAGCCTTCTGGGGAGTGGGGGAGAGAGGTAAAAAAGAACAAAGTAAAAAGTGTACAGCAGAGAACAAAAGAAAACTTACAAGGAAGCAAAGAAAAGATAGACAGCTCTCAACACATTTAGTATTTATCATACAGTTTTTCTTGAAATGAAAATTTATTGTTAAATATTTTGAATCTTCTCTTATGTCCTGCTATGCACACGACATGCTTTTTCCCTTTCTTACTTTGTATTTAAGTTCTAATATTTAAGTTTATGATATGTTTTTGTTTCTTTTCTCTATTCTGTATTTGTGTTCTGGTGTTTGAGTCTAAAATAAAATTTAAAAAAAAGAAAGAAAAGCAACCCCCCCCACCAACAAACAATAAACTCAGTAGGATCTTATATTCACTACACCCCTCAGTCAGTTGTATGACTGAGATGTAATTTTTTGTAGAAAATCTTGCACTTGCAAAAAGTCTGCCCTATTCCCTTCTCATGTTTTCATCAAGAATATCTTTGAAGTGTGCATGGTCAATTCTCATAAAAATTTTAGAGACAAAAGAAGAAAATACAAAAGTGGGTCATTAGTGCTACTAATATCTTCCCTTTTTTCAGTAGAACTACCATCTGCAATACTTCGCATTCATTTGGAAATATTCATTCTTTGAGATATCTTGAAAATCAATCCTTGTCTCCCTCAAGTCCTTTGTCAGCAACAGTTTCTTCTGTACATATATAGCCAAGTCCATTCATTCTTCCCGACACTATCTTTTTAACCACAATTTCTGGGTTCTAACGAAGTATGTTGGAATCTGAACTGTGAAATCCAAAAGTGATGGACGTATCATAGTCATGGATGATAATAACCAGACATAGAAACATCAACAGGCTGCTTTCATTTCATCTCTCTCTGTCTCTCTGTCTCTCTCTTCTTTTCTATTTCATCTCCAGATATTTTCTTTACAACCTTTTTTTGGCTCTACCTTTTAGTATTATTATTATTATTTAATACTTTAGTTTTCAACATTGATTTCCACAAGATTTTGAGTTACAAATTTTCTCCATATTTCTTCCCTCCCCCCACTCCAAGATGGCATATATTCCGATTGCCCCATTCCCCGGTCAGCCCTCCCTTCTGTCACCCCACTCCCCCCTCCATGTTCTTTCCCCTTACTTTCTTTTAGGGAAGGATAGATTTCTATGCCTCATTCCCTATATATCTTATTTCTCAGTTGCTTGCAAAAACAACTTTTTCTTTTGAGCATCTGATTTTAAAACTTTTGAGTTCCAAATTCTCTCCCCTCTTCCCTTCCCATCCACCTTCCCTAAGAAGGCAAGCAATTCAACATAGACCACCTATGTATCATTATGTAAAACACTTCCACAATACTCCATGTTGTGAAAGACTAACTATATTTCCCTCCATCCTATCCTGTCCCCCTTTATTCAATTTTCTCCCTTGACCCTGTCCCTTTTCAAAAGTGTTTGCTTTTGATTACCTCCTCCTCCTCCTATCTGCCCTCCCTCCTATCATTCCCCCTTTTTATCCCCTTCCCCATACTTTCCTGTGGGGTAAGATACCCAATTAAATGTGTATGTTATTCCCTCCTCAAGTCAAATCCAATGAGAGCAAGATTCACTTATTATCCCTCACCTGTGCCGTCTTCCCTTCCAACAGAACTGCTTTTTCTTGCCACTTTTATGTGAGATAATTTACCCCATTCTATCTCTCCCTTTCTCCCTCTTTCAATATATTCCTCTCTCATCCCTTAATTTAATTTAATTTAATTTTTTTAGATATCATCCCTTCATATTCAACTCACCCTGTGCCCTCTGTGTGTGTGTGTGTGTGTGTATATATATATATATATATACACACACACATGTATATGTATATTCCCTTCAACTACCCTAATACTGAGAAAGGTCTCATGAATTGCACACATCATCTTTCCATGTAGGAATGTAAACAAAACAGTTCAACTTTAGTAAGTCCCTTATGATTTCTCTTCCTTGTTTACCTTTTCATGCTTCTCTTGATTCTTGTGTGTGAAAGTCAAATTTTCTATTCAGCTCTGGTCTTTTCATTGAGAAAGCTTGAAAGTCCTCTATTTTATTGGAAATCCATATTTTGCCTTGGAGCATTATACTCAGTTTTGGTTTTAATCCTAGCTCCTTTGACCTCCGGAATATCATATTCCAAGCCCTTCAATCCCTTAATGTAGAAGCTGCTAGATTTTGTGTTATCCTGCTTGTGTTTCCACAATACTCAAATTGTTTCTTTCTGGCTGCTTGCAGTATTTTCTCCTTGACCTGGGAACTCTGGAATTTGGTGACAATATCCTGAGGAGTTTTCTTTTTGGGATCTTTTTCAAGAGGCAATCAGTGGATTCTTTCAGTTTCTATTTTACCCTCTAGCTCTAGGACATCAGGGCAGTTTTCCTTGATAATTTCTTGAAAGATGATGTCTATGCTCTTTTTTTGATCATGGCTTTCAGGTAGTCCAATAATTTTTAAATTATCTCTCCTGGATCTGTTCTCCAGGTCAGTGGTTTTTCCAATGAGATATTCCACATTGTCTTCCATTTTTTCATTCTTTTGGTTCTGTTTTATAATATCTTGATTTCTCATAAAGTCACTAGCTTCCACTTGCTCCAATCTAATTTTTAAGGTGGTATTTTCTTCAGTGGTCTTCTGGACCTCCTTTTCCATTTGGCTAATTCTGCCTTTCAAGGCATTCTTCTCCTCATTGGCTTTTTGGAGCTCTTTTGACATTTGGGTTAGTCTATTCTTTAAGGTGTTATTTTCTTCAGTATTTTTTGGGTCTCCTTTAGCAAGTTGTTGACTTGTTTTTCATAGTTTTCTTGCATCACTCTCATTTCTCTTCCCAATTTTTCCTCTACTTCTCTAACTTGCTTTTCCAAATCACTTTTGAGCTCTTCTATGGCCTGAGACCAATTCATATTTTTCTTGGAGGCTTTTGATGTAGGCTCTTTGACTTTGTTGAATTCTTCTAGCTATATGTTTTGATCTTCTTTGTCACCAAAAAGATTTTACAGTCTGAGTCTGAGTCTGAGTCCTTTTTTGCTGCCTGGCCATGTTCCCAGGCAACTACTTGACCTTTGAGCTTTTTGTCAGGGTACGACTGCTTGTAGAGTGGAGAGTGCTTTGTCCCAAGATTTAGGGGCTGCGCTGCTGTTTTCAGAGCTACTTCTACTCCACTGTCACTGCAAGCTCTGCCACACCAGCACTCTTCTTTCCCCAAGAACTGCCAACCAGGATTGCGGCCCAGATCCAAGCAGGGCAAAGCAAGCCCTGCACTCCCGCTCCGGTCTCCTGCTTGATTCTTTCCACTGTGGAGCCAGGGACTCCAGAAGCAGCTGACGCTGGAGCTCTGTAAGCAGCCACAGGAACTTCCAGCTGTGCACCACCTTGGCCACCCCCAGGGCTGGGGCCAGACCTCTTTCTAACCCAATCTAGCAGTTTTCCCACTAACCTGCTCTGTGGTCTTTGACGTTTGTTGGTTGAGAAGTCCGGTAACTGCCACAGCTCAATGATTCATGGCCCTAAGGCCTGCTCCGGGCTGACTCCTGGTCTGGTCTGTCCCGTTGTGTCCCACACTGGGTTGCACCCTGCTCCCAGAGCCATGCGATAGACCCTTCTCAGTGACCATCCAAGCCATCCTGGGCTGGAGACCTGCTTCCCTCTGCTACTTCGTGGGTTCCGCAGCTCTAGAATTTGTTCAGAGCCATTTTTACAGGTGTTTAGAGGGATTTGGGGGAAAGCTTAAGCAAGTCCCTGCTTTCCAGCAGCCATCTTGGCTCCACCTCCTTTCTTTACTATCTTGCTTAACTGGGTCTCACAACTCATCATGTCCAAAACAGAACTCATTATATTTTTCCATAAACTGGATAGCCAGCCATTTTTTATGTGTGTCATTGACCCCTTTGGCAGTACAGTAAACTCTATGGACCACTTCTCAGAATTATATTTTAAATAAAATAAATAGTATAATAAAGGAAACCAATTATATTGAAAGGCAGTTATCAAAATATTTTTAAAAACAAATTTGTGGACTTCTGCTTAAGAACCCTTGATTACCTGCCACCAACAAACAGATAAGCACAGAAGCCATATGAATGGCAGCAACCCCAAGCTAGTGGTCCTGTTTTCAGTCCAAAAGGGGGCAGCACTTCCAACTAACTGCCACTCACAGGGAAGAAAAGTTTGCATAGCTGAAGCAGCAAGCTACCCTGCGGGAGAGACAAGAAGGTAGCATGTGCCATGCAATCACCACAGTCATTTTGACTACCGTTTTCCCTGAGACTGATAGAAAAAGCCCAGGACCCGGAACTGAGGAGCTGTGGAAACAGCAATGTTTTCAGCCCTGAAGCCATCACTGTGGAGACAAAACCTTGTGGAGATACAGTCTGGCAAGTGTTCATACTGGTGCTATAGCCAGAAAATAAAGCTCTTGCCATTAGTATCCTTGGCACCGTCAAACGGTTCAACATCAGAAACTGATATTTTATAAGTAAAAATGATATTAAAGAAGAGGAATTACCACCTGTTTTGTTGTTGAACCCTATGAACCATGGGACCTTTCTATCTGACTTGCAGCTAAAATCTTCTATATGTGTTTCTAACCCCCATTAGAATGTAAGCTCCTTGAAAGCAGGAACTATCTTTTCTATTTGTAATCCAGGAGTTTGGCATAGTACTTTGCACACAGTAAATACTTAATAAATGTTTTATTCTCTACTCAGCTAAATTTTCCCATTTCCTTTGAAGGCACCACTATCCTTCCAGTGCCTCAGGCTTGTAATCTCGGCATTCTATTAGATTCCTTACTTTCTCTCACCCAACATACTCAACAAATTGCCAAATCTTGCTATTTCTACCTTCACAACGTCTCTCACATCTAACTCATCTCCACTTACAGTTCCTAATTCAGGCCTTCATCATTTCTTACCTAGATTATTGCAATAGCCTCTTAAATGTTCTCTCTGTCTCAGGTTTTACAGCAGTTGTCCATCCTACACACTGCCATGTGGCTCTCCACTCAATCAACTTTAGTGGCTTGCTGTTGCCTTTACAATAAAACATAAACTTCTTCTGTTTACTTCCAATGCCGTATACAACTTGAACCAATCTAGTTTTCTTGTTTCACTGGATATTATTCCCCTTGGCATTTATAGTCAGGCAAACCAGCCTTCCTCACTCAGAACATCAGATTTGCCATTGTGTGGATTATCTTGGATTATCCTCAACGCCTGAAAATTATTCCCCTCTTTCCTCTACTTCACAGAGTTCCTCTTTTCCTTTAAGATTCAACTCAGGCACATCTTTTGCATTAAGTCTTTACCAATCACCCAAAATGGGTAGGTAGTGCTTTACCTCTCACCCTACCTTATATTTTACTACTTTGCATATGTTCGTATTTATTAATTTTATATTTATGCTGTATCTAATGTGTACTCGTTGTCTCTCCCTCTCCTATTAAAATGTAATCTCATTGCAAGTAGGTAGTGTTTGTTCCTGGCATACAGTAAGTACTTAATAAATGCTTGTTGATTGATTTTCATCTCAACAACTTTTTACAGCTTTGTGAGGCAATACTGCTTGTAACAAATTTCCATCATGCTCTTCCATGGTATTTTGCAAATGTGTTTACATTCTAAACTAGTGCAGCTCTTGGCTGACACGTCCCTATGTTTGGCAAGAACAAGTATTTTCTGACTAAGGTGGTTTCTGGGTTCTTTCAAACTCCTCATAATGGCATTGATTTTATATCAGTTCAAGTTCTCTAAGAAATGGTGATAGTGAGAATCAATGTCTTCTGTCCACTCCCTATTTCTTTTGGAGTTGGCAGCTTGCTTAACCCAATTGAGTTGGAGCTCATGCAACGTCTCCCCTCATTGTGCTAATTTGGCATTAATTTTGACTTTGCTCTAACAGGGGATATGAATGTACACAGTCTGTGACTACATAACTACTGCTACATCAAAATGTGGATTTTTTTGGTCTAAAATTATTTGTTATTACCTTGACCTCCAATCCTTCCACCACTCAGATCTTTTGCAGGCCAGCACACCTGTGCTGGTTATATTTTCCTCTCTTTCCATTTCAAACCTTTTAGCAGACCAGTTCAAATCTACACTACATTCAGATCCCCTTCCCCACTGTTTTGTTGCCTTGTCAATTCAACTGATACTGCCTCTATAAAAGCAGCAATGATCTTTTTAAAGAAAAATGAATTATATTTTGTTTTCAGATTCACATTCTCTCTTATTTTCTTCTCTTCTGCCCCCAATGAGAAGAAAAACAAAAACTGTCATAAACATGTACAGACAAGTAGAACAAATTCCTGCATTGGCTATCTCCCCCTAATCCCACCTCCACCCAAAAGTGTCCTAATCTGCACTCTGAGTCCATCGCCTCTCTATCAGGAGGTAGGTAGTAGCATGTTTTATCATGAGTCCTCTGTAATTATGAGGGGTCATTGTGTTGATCAGAGTCCTTAAGTCTTTCAAAGTTATTTGCCCTTACAGTATTGTTGTCCTCATAGAAACTATTCTCTTGGTTCTGCTCACTTCCTTTTGTATCAGTTTATATAAATCCTCTTATGTTTTTCTGAAACCATCCCCCTCCTTCTTTATTACAGCATCATAATATTCCATCACATCCATATACCATGACTTGTTCAGCCATTCCTTAAATGAGTACCACTTCAGTTTCCAATTCTTCACCACCACAGAAAGAGCTGCTATAAATATTTCTGTACGTATGAGATTGTTTCCTCTTTCTTTTATCTCCTTGGGGTACAGACCTAGTAGTGGCATTGCTATGTCAAAGGGTATGCAATTTAATAGTATTTTGGGCATAGTTCCAAAATACTTTCTAGAAACAATAATCTCTTACTTGCCAAATCTGAGGGGCTTTTTCAGTCCTTAGCCTTCTTGATTTCTCTGTGACTTTATGGTCCTGTCAGTCAGTCAACAAGCATTTACTGAGTGCCTGCTATGTTCCAGGCACTGTGTTAAGCTCTGTGTATACAAAGAAGAGGAAACAATTGCCGCAGTTCTTAAGGTGCTCACAGTCTAATGGGGGAATGCAAACGACCACGTATACTAGGACAGGGCTGTCCAAAATACGGCCCGTGGGCCACATGCGGCCCGCGGTGTGATTTTATGCAGCCCACCTGTGGGTTTTAATTTTCACGAGTGAAAAAATTAAATAATAATTTGCATGGAATGTGTAATAGACCTTTTAATTCCATCACTAATAAATAATCTCATTGATATTAATTTTCTTTGGTGTTTTTAAGCAGTACTATGGACAGAACATATCGCACAGAAATTTCAATCGATCTGTGGGATGCGTTCCTTCTGTACAACGCAGACTAGTCAGTATGCACCTACCTTTATACTGTTGTGTTGTCAGTTTGTTGTTCTGTGTTTGCTTTCACGCTTCAAGCCTTTGCCTGTCATATTGATGACACATGTTCCCCCACTTTCTATTAGTATACTGTATTTTTTATTCTGGGTGCGGCCCTCGAATAATTATTTTAATACAGCCCTGAGATAACCTAAGGTTGGACAGCCCTGTGCTAGGATAAGCTGGTCATCATCACAGGATTAATGGTAGGACAATCCAGGATAAATTGAAGATAACCAATAGAGAGAAGTCACTAGCACTCAGTGGGAAAGAGAAAGGCTAAAAGAAAAGACTCTGATGGGGTTGTAGGAGGAAGAATATGACGGAGTTTGATGTATTTAAAGGTTTTTCATATGGAAAAATATTAAACTTGTTCTGCTTGGCTCCAGGAAAGAAAACGAGGACAAGTGGGTAGAAGTTACGTGAAAGGAAGTTTACAGTCAATTTAAGGAAATACTTCCTAAAATTAAAATTGTGTAAAATTGGAACAGAAATGGACAGGTTCTCAACCTCTTTAGTCCTTCAAGTGGAGGCTGCATGACCTCTGTGGTCTCTTCCACTTCTGAGATTCTATGCCTCTATGACTAGATAACCCAAGCTCTCTTCCAGCTCTAATAGTCTTTGATTCTGGAGTTGCCCTAAAAGAAGTAAGGGAAGTGATGCCATCCCTTGAGCTATTTACAACAAAGCACTAAAAGCCTCTTTAAGAGGGAATAATTAGGTGCTCACCCCTGGGAAATGGAATGTGTAACTTAATATCATTTTTTCCATTTCTAATGACTATGATTCTAAAATTTTTGGATCTCTTCTCTGAGTACTGCATATTTTTGCAAACTCCACTTTTCCTGGGGACTGATCGCCTGCAAATTACAATGTGTATTTGCATACTTGGATCTCCTTTCTAAGAGCTGTATTTTTTTTCCTTTTCTTTTTTTTTTTTTTTTTTTTTTTGGTACACTCGACTTTTCTTGTGGATTTGTTTGATTTTTCCTTTGAGTGCCATAGATTTTTAGTACACTTTGGCTCACCAGGTGAGTGCTCTGCTGTTAACACCTCTGGCTTACCTTGGCTTACCTGACCTAACACAATCACATAGAGTCATATAACATTCCCTTCAAAAATAATCACTGCCCATGTTATTAAGTAAATAGGTCTAAACCACCATAATCTTGGCCAAACAGCTTCAGAAAATGATAGTACTGGGAAATGGAGTCAGAAGATTTGGGATCTAATCCTGGCTCTGCCAGTATCCATCTGTGTGATCTTGGGTGAATCATTTCACTTATCTGAACCTTAGTTTGTTTATCTGAAAGATGAGGGGGTTAAACAAGACAACATCTAAGTTCTCTGCCAGCTCTGGAATACTATGATTGCTGCTACCTTCTCCTCATAAAAAAAGAAGGTGATACCAAACATGCATTGACTAAAACTTCTATCATGCATTTAATTTTTCTCATGTGTATCTGCCTTTGAAAATGCCATACCAGGATCCCCAGCTCAGAGCTTACTCTTCTCCTTGTAAGTGTAGATGCTCCTTACTTTTTGCCCCCACCCAATCTTAACTTCACCCCCACTTGACCTTTGCCCCCTCCTCATATTGCACCTGGTCTCAATCACCATCACCTACTTCCACAATGTTATTCTGAAATTTTATCTTGCCCCTCACCCCCACCCCTTCCAGTTTCACCACTCGGCTTCTAAGTGATCTCAAATGCCCCAATCCAACCTTTCCCTGAGTTTACTCTACTTTAATCACAACCTAATGCCCTTTCCACATGCTCTTCCATCCTCCTCTCCCCCAACTTCCCTCTACTTCCCTCAGTTCTCACCCTAAAAACCTCAACTCACATGGCCACTGATATAATTTCACATATTTCTCTTTACTACCTAAACAACTTCATAGAATACATCAACTGTCTGGGTGTGGGTTCACCAACAATAAATTTAGCCAATATTCTGTTAAGACAAGATAGGGAATTCTTTGGCATTAGTTTTAGGGGGCTTTAGAATTAGGATAGGGATAAAAGCATAAGCTTAGAGATAGGATGTTAGTAAAAAGTAAGTTGAAAAAAAAGTAATAGGTGGCATGAATTAATTGGATGAAGACAGAGGTTTACCTTGAAATTACGTAGAGAAGGGCGTAGAGATGATTGGAAGGAAATTGAATTTAGTTCAATATTAAGTGGGGCCTAAGGCACAGGAGGGAGAAGATATGAGTCCACTGAGCACTACAGTAAAATAGCATAAAAGTTTTAGGCTCTTTCAGAATGAAGTGGGCACATATGCTAATGATTAACTACATAAGAGAAGATAAAAGGCCTTATTCGCTAGGCCCTGGGCTATGGGTGGAAGAAATAAAGAGAGAGTCTACATGTATGTTTGCGGGAAGCATCTAGCACTATATAACATTTCTCTTAGCATGCAGAAAGTTGTGTTGTATTTGGTAGCATACACACTGACTCTTTCCTGTGGTGCACGGCGCATCAAGAAATGAAAGACTGACAAAAAGCTCAACTAGATGCTGATATCATAAATGGAAAGAGCATCAGATCTGGAGTCAGTGGACTTGGGTTCAAATTCCATTTCTTCTCCTTACTATCTGTGTGACCTCAGGCAAGTTGACTTTCCTCTTAACCTCAGCTTATTCATCTGTTAAAGGAGGAGATTGGAGAGAATGACAGTTGAGCTTTAGACTCTATGATACACTAAGTATATTGCTCAAGTTTTCTGGTTTTTTTTTGCATCTAGGGTCTGAGAGTATAAGAATGGGAGGTGAAAGTAACTAACACATATATAAATCACCTACTGTATGAAGAACACTCTGGTAGGCGTGTACAGACATGAAGTTTAAGTACATAGATTCCCTGCCTTCGTGAGTTTACATGCTAACTGGGGAATAAGACACAAATTATAATGAACATAATATCAAATAATATAAACTACAATACACAAACCACTGTAAGAATACTATATGCACTATGAAATATACTCAGTGATAAGCACACCAAAGAGGTACAAAACGAAGAGGATTCCACTGGCATTACTACGTGGTAAGCTGTGATTTTGCAGGGAGTGTGGCAAAAGAAGGTGGTTTCACCACTTGGTGCTAAAAGATAGGCTAACTCGTTGTTGGAGGGGCCATGGAAAGATACTGCTGGCTTAAGTGTTCTGGAAAACAACTGGATATTTTGCTAGAAAAAATACTAAATTGTTTATAATCTTTAATTCAGAGAACCTACTTCCCAATCCTATACTAAAAGGAAGCTACTGACAGCAGGAAAAGACTCATATGTAGGGGTAGCTAGATGGCGAAGTGAGTAGAGCACTGGCCCTGGAGTCAGGAGGACCTGAGTTCAAATCTTACCTCAGACACTTGACACATGTAGTAGCTGTGTGACCTTGGGCAAGTCACTTAACCCCAATTGCCCTGCCTTCCCCCCTCAAAAAAGATTCATATGTAGAAAAATATTCATAGCAGTATTAGTTGTGATAACAAAAAGCTAGAAACAAAATATTAGCCCAATGATGAATAAGCTGCAGTAAGTAGCAACAACTCTGAAGAATTCTAAGAAGCCTGGGAATGTTGTATGAAGTATCACTTGTATGAAGTGATACAGAATGAAGAATAATATGCTTGACAAAGACAATATAAATAAAATCAACTCTAAGAGGCAATAAAACTCAGGTCAAATTCAAGAGACAATTTAGTGACCACCCCGCTGAAGTTGAAGCACTCATATTCCCCTTGTTGTTGACAATTGTTAAACTACAGAAGTGGAAAGTGATGTATGCTATCAATCACAATCACGCTTTCAGACAGTTTTGCTTAACCGTTTTCAGGAAATATATTTTAAGGGGTTTTCTTTGGGTGTCGTAGAAGGTACTGTCAAAATAAAATGTATGAACAAATTCTTAAAAATCAACAAAAATGAAAAAGACTTAATAATACTCACAGCCAGCTCATAAATCTTGGCATCTATCTTCATTACCAAGCCAAATTCTGTAGGATGGTTCTTATTCCCTTCATAGATATAGACCTCAGTCTGCTCTTAAAATAAACATCAAGATTTCCTTTTATATTCATTTCCATTCCCCAGTCTCTTTATTGTTATTTTTAAATTGTTAATCTAATTATAAGTACCATGGCGCTGTGCTATGTACTTGCCTGATCTTGTCCAACAATAAGGACCATGAGCCCTCCTAAACTTCCTTGTTCCACGTTCCTTTTTAATGTAGAGGACAACAGCATCCTCCCAGTCCCTCAGGCTTGCAATCTAGAAATCATCCTGGATTCCTCACTCTCTCTCAACCCGACCCCACATCTAATCTGTTGCCAAGGTCTGAGGATTTCACCTTTAGGACATCTCTCAAATACTCTCTCCTCTAACACTGCCACCACTCTGATGCAGGCCTCATCACCTCACACCCGAACTATTGCCACAGCCTCCCGGTAGGACTATTGGCCACAAGTCTCTCTCCACTCCAATACATTCTCCATTCAGCCACCAAACTGATTTTCTTAAAGCACAGGTCTGATCATATCACCTGTCTACTCCAGTGGTTCCCTACTGTCCCCAGAGTTAAATTCAAAATTCTGTTTGGTGTTCAAAGTCCTTCATAATCTGCCTCCCTCCTACCTTTCTGTCTTCTTATACCTTACTCTGACATGTGCTCTTCAACCCAGTGACAATGGCCTCCCATGAGCAAGACACTCTACCTTGGCTCTAGCCATTTTCTATGGCTGTCCCCCATGCCTACAATGTTCTCCTTCCTTATCCAACTACCTTGGTCATCCCTGTCTTCCTTTTAAGTCCCAACTAAAATCCCATCTTCTACAGGAAGTCTTCCTCAAACCATCTTAATTCCAATGCCTTCCCTCTTTTAATTATTTCCAATGTTTCCTGTATTTAGCTTGTTGATGCCTGTCTGTCTGCTTGTTGTCTCCCCCATCAGACTGTGAGCTCCTTGAGAGCAGGGACTGTATTTTGTCTCTTTGTATTCCTAGCACTTGATACAGTTCCTGGCACACAGTAGGTGCTTAAAAATGTCTACTGACCATGTGCTGGCAATCCCACATTCTACGCTCTACAGTTCTTAGAAAGCTGGTCACCTCTGTCCCTCCATCCTGTGGCAGTATTCCTCTTGATATGAAAGTGGTGTGGTCTATGCAGATTTATCTATTTAAACTCTACACTTGGCTCCCCAGCCATTGAGAATCTACCTCCTTCCCTTTATGCTATGTTTAAATGAAGTCTTACTGGTATAGTATATGCCAGTACATACTTCTAAATGCCAAAGCTTTAGGGTATATACTTAAAACAAAGGGGCCATGGCTTTTCCTTCTATGTCTCCTAGCCCCTAAAGTTCACTGTAAAGAAGTAGTTACATATTTCCCCCAGTGAAACATTTGTAGACTCTGAAAATTACACAGGATTAACTTGAGCATCTTTGAGCATACAACATGAGCATCATAACGTGATCACAGGTAATCATCTCAAATTCAAAGAAGAATTCATATGAAAATACCTAAAACATGTTATTCAACACTAGAACTGAATACAATTATCATTAGTGTACAGCACATGTGAATTTTGTGTATAACACATGCACATTAATGTATAATACATGTAAATGATTTGCAAACCTTAAAGGGCTACATAAATGCTATTTTAATATCTATCCTATTTGGCAGCATCACATATATTAAACTAAGGACACAGTTCATGCAAAAGACAAAACATAATATCAAATAGGATCATTGCATGCAGTAACAAGATTACATATACTACATGTACAACATGGCATATTATCATATGTATACCAAAGAAGCATACTGCATAACAAACATATAAGTTATATATGGCATATATGCATACAACTATATATGTTGCATTTATATAAAAAGCACACATTATAGTATGTACTTCAAAAATGGGTGTTTCTCTGAAGAAATCCCTTTTGTAATTTCTGACAGCACAGTAATATTCATATACCATAATTTGTTC
Source organism: Trichosurus vulpecula (assembly GCF_011100635.1). Taxonomy (NCBI): domain Eukaryota; kingdom Metazoa; phylum Chordata; class Mammalia; order Diprotodontia; family Phalangeridae; genus Trichosurus; species Trichosurus vulpecula. The sequence continues at coordinate 76,585,239 of NC_050580.1, read as the reverse complement.
AACCATTTCCCAGGTGACAGGCATCCCCATTGTTCTGAGTTCTTTAATACAAAAAAAGAGCTGCTATAAATATTTTTGCACAAATGGATCATGTTCTCCCTTCTTTAATCTTCTTGGGTGTAGCAGTGGTATTGCTGGTGAAAGGGTATGACTTTTAGAGCATACCGGTGTTCCTTCTACATCACAACCTTCCCCATTGTGGTTTTGATATATCGCAATTGGCATAAGAAACTAAATGGGAATTTTTTTGAGAGTTTTACAGAAGCTGCAGATGACACATGAAGGCCAGCAGATGACAGAGCCTATGGTGAAATACGTAACCCAAATTTTACAATAAGGTATTGTAAACACCTCACAAAAGAAAAAAATCAGACTTCTCATGTACTGAAGGGAAGGCCAAAACATTTAATAGGGTCTAGGTGAGATGAGGGGCCCCAGGTTGGGGCTGGGGGTGGAATACACTGGTCTGCTTGTTTTCTTGAAGCCAACTGTCATTCTCCTTCTTTTCTTTGCCAATCAAATAGGTCAGAGGCAGAACTTTAGAGCTAATTTCCATTTCTCTATTACTAATATGGAACAATTTTTTATATGGCTGGTATAGCATGGTTTTTGGCTTTTTTTTGAAACTACCTATTTATTTTCTTTGACCATTTATCTACTAGGGAATGGTTTCCTTACTTCCTTTAAGGAATGTTTTGTAATTGTAGCTACTCTGGTTTTGAGTGTGCTCTGGTAAATAGACTCCCAGATATTTTATGTTTTGTAGTTATTTAATAGAGGCTCCCCATTCTGTGTTTTCTCCTGGGTTTTGCTATTGCTATATAGAAATGCTATTGATTTTTATAAGTCTATTTTATCATTTGTCAAAGATTGATTCTGCCTCGACCATATACGTTAATATTCCCCCTTCTACCTACTCATATGACAATCACCCTAGCCTAGGTCCTTTATCACCTCTAGCCTAGACTAGAGCAACAGACTCCTAAATGGACTCCTGGCTTCCAGTTTCTTCCCTCTTGAAACTATTCTCCATAAAGCTTCCCACAAAATCTTCCTAAAGTGAAAGTCTGGCCATAAGAAAAGCATAGTAGGACCTATGTAAAAGCTTGTTGATTAATATCACTTTTCTGCTCAAGAATCTTCAGTAGCTCTCTATTGCCTCTTATTCTAATATATACAAAAGCTTTGTATAAAAGACATTCTGGATTCAGCCTCCATTTCTAGGTTTATTTCACTTTATTCTCCTTTATGCACTTTATGCACTCTGTGCTTCAGCCAAACTGGTCTCTTTGTTATTCCCTGAACATCTCCCTTTTCCCCCCAGTTTGTCCTCGAGGCTTGGAATGCACTCTTTCCTCACCTACATCTTGTAGAATGCCTGGCTTCCTTCAAGGAATACCTCAGGTACCACCTCCTAGAAAATGTCCTTTTTGAATCCCATAAATATTTTTCAAGTGCTGATAATGTGCAAGGCTCTAGGGAGAAATGAACATGGTGAAAACAGAAAAGCATGGAAAGACTTGGACTGATTCAAAGTGAAGTAAGCAGAACCAGGAAAACAACAAATGCAATGACTTCAACAATGTGAATAGAAAGAATAACAATGGTAACAAAACAACTGAAACTGAATGCTGTGAAAATATAATCACCAAGATTGATCTTCTGAAGGAGACACTACTTTTTAGAGGTGGCAGAACATGAGTGTATAACAGAGTTTTTCTGATATGTTGGTTAGCTTTGCATAACTTTTTCTCCTTTTTTTCTTCTTTATTACAAAGGATGGTTCTTTTGGAGGGGGTTGGTGGATATATAGGAAATATAGGAGATGTAAAAACAAAAGATAGTAATACAGCCATTAAAAAAGAAACTGGGGGTGTGAAAGGTACCCGTTAAAAACACAGGAGACACTATGAGTAAAGTCATGGAGCTGGGAGGTCAACGGTTAGAAAAGATGGATATGGAGGCAGGGAGAAGGCATTCATTAAAAGCTTGGGAAATATTATGAGCAAAGGTATGAAGCTATGAGAGGATAAAAGAAGAGTTGGAGACAGAAGTACCCAAGTTTGTCTACAATGTAGAGTAAGAGACTGTTGTGAGAGAAAGCTGGAAGAAAGTAGATGGATGCCAGATTATGGAGGGCTTTGAATGACAGGAAATGGAATTTATATTTTATTCAATAGGTAATAGAGAATCACTCAGGGTCCTTAAGAAGAGGGGTGATATGATCATAGTTGTGTTTATTATCCAGGCAGCAATATAAAGGATAGATTGGAAGGGACAGATTAGAGCCACCAGTATCAGCTAGGAGATTTACTATAATAATCTGGGTGAGAAGAGATGTGTTGTAATGGTGGTGATGGTGATGATGGTGTGTGTGTGCATTCATGTACAGAAGAAATTCTGTCACCCTGGTAAACTCATTTATTATCAGAATTAATTTTTTGACTGAGTATCCTGAATTTTCTTGGTATGCAATCATACACTCTACAAATAGAAGCATACTTATCTTTTGATTACAAATGTTTATCCTTCTGATTTCTTTTGCACAGATTTGGCATGTAACTCTTTTGCTCAAAAATCTTCAGTGATTTCTGGCTTCCTACTGAATAAAATTCGAACTCTTTTGCCTAGAATTCCAGGTCACCTACAGTCCGAAGCCACCTTACCTTTCTAACTTTATCTGATGTACTTCCTTTCATGCATTCTATAATCCAGTCAAAATGGAAAACTCTCTACCCTCCAAATGTGCTTTGAACTCCCCACCCCCCACTTTCACGACTTTGTTTTTGCTGTTTAACATTCTGGAGTATCCACCCTATTCCCTCTTTATCTGTTGAATTCTAACCCATTTTAAAACCTAATTCAGATTTTTCTGGTTAACAAACTTCTTCCAGGAAGGTTTCTCTGATCTCACTCCCACCCCTCTGTGCACTCATTTACAGGTTTGTTTTCCTTATATCAGTCGCCAGGATAAAGAAACATTTTCACCAATGACTACCTAAGACCAGACTAAAAAACTGACATTGATATTTCACATTTTGTTTAAATTAAAGTGCTAATTATTTCTTCCCTCACCCAAGCAGTAATCTACTCTGTTTGAATTCTTTGAATTGTGCACAAAGAGTCTGTTAGCTTCACAAAACTGCAGTACCTCTCCTACTGATCTCAGGCAGGCCTCTACCTAATCCAAACCCTAAACAGCCACTCACTCATGAGGCTATAGCAAAAACTAATTTATGTTTGGCAAGTAGAGTAGTAAAGAATGCTGTTTTTATTTATTTTACTATCTGTGTACCTCCTAAGGGCAGGGCACGGCAGTTTAGTTAAAACCAAACAAAACATTTTAGAAGGCTTATAAACATGGACTTATTTGCGGTTTTTCTAAACCATCCCAGACAAATGGGCACGTTTTAAACATTTTCAGAGAAGGAGAATTCACAAGCACCCTAGCAACCTGTTTGGGTGCTTAAAAACCTTGATGGAAAGTTCTTCTACACATCCAGTGTAAATACTTCCTCTCTTAATTTAACACCCTTCCCTCAGCAAAGAAAAGCTGGTCACCATCCTCTGTGTAGTTAATAAATATAGCTAATTTTTGAAGATAATTATTACTTTGTTGAATCATAAATGGAATGAAGCATAGGTACCTGTAGGGGGGTCCTAGGGAAAACTGAAAAAAAAGTTAACCCTTCATCTTCTTCTTCTCTTGGAATCATTACCAATCTTAGCTCCTCCTCCTGGTAACCACTTTTCCGGGCAAATAGTTCCCTTAACCCACAGCCTCTGGCTGTCTCCTGAGAAGCATTCATGGTAAATATCACTCTCCCCTTTCCCTTACCAAACTTACACACGAGATTCTATTTCTAGAGGGGACTTTTCTCAGCTAGTTGTCACCTGGAGAACCAAGTAAAAAATGAATACTGGTCATGGACAGGTGGGGGTTGGTATGGCACAAAGAGTACTTAATCAGAAATCAGCAGATCTGGAATTTAATCTTGTTTCTGCCATTTTGTAACTTTGGGTTGAGTCAATTTACCTCCCGGGTTCTCATTTTCCTTATCTTGAAAATGAATATATTGGACTAAATAATCTCTTAAGTCCTTTCTGTGGTGTAAGGCTCTATGATTTAACATGCCATACTTGCAGGGGGTACTTTGATTTATAATAGCAAACTCTAGGAGATACGAAGCTTTACCCTAAAGACACGAATCTCTAAGTAGGGACTCTTAGGGGCTACAGCAAGTTGGGACAGTGGAGCTTTGATAGTGCTCTTCTAATCATACCCCATATATGACATATCTTAAAGTCAATTCTGAGGCCACAACATACATTTAAAAGGTAAAACTGGAAGCTCATAGAACCAGCTGCATTCAATAAAAGAAGAGACCAAGCACATAGGTTCCCAACCTGTATTACTCAGAACACTGAGCAAAATCAGGCAATGTGGTTAAGTTTCTATGTGTGATTACTGAGAGAAAGAGGAAGAGTCTGGGGCAGACAACATAGGGAAAATTGGCCTCTGGATCTCTTTCATCGGTAAAATCAAGCTCTTTGTTCTTAAGTCCTCTAAGAGATTTCATCTTCTAATTTCTGAGGTGTTGCACGTCAGGGTCTGAGCTGGGGACAAAAAAGTAGGAAGAGAGACATCACTGAAGCAACGCATGATAAGAGAGAAGGAAAAGAAGATGGAGCCTGTTTACTGGCAAACATCCCTCTTGAGTTGAACCATATGGTTGGTTGGACCTGATTCTTCTAGCTATTCTAATATTAATCTTCTTTCTTGCTGCTTATTCCTTGGTTTCATGACAGACAATGCTTGAGTGACATATGAGGTGAGAGGCCTAGAGTGTAATAACACCATGTCATGGGAAAACTCATAAAGCCATGACTTTGTGGCATGTGAATACTCCGTGGAGTTTGCCCAGGTATTAAATGTACTGTGGCTGGGTTTGGGAAGCCTGTTGTATCCTGACACCAGCATTTCTAAGCTGGCCTAGAAGGAAGCAGGGCTGCAGCTTCCTGGTGACTGGAGCATATGGAGAAAGAGTCTGAAATGTTGCTTGTCATCACCTCTCACTGACAGACCACAGGCAAAGGAGTCAACAGGGAGAAGGCTGACCAGTTGATCTGGGAAAGAAGAGCAATTGATGGTGATGCCTTGTGAATTTTTTCTTCTTGTTCCTTTTTGAATAAGTTACTTTAAAAAAAAAAACTTGTACCAAATTTTGCATCCTGGTTGGAGACAGCTATAAATCTGCCATTAGGGAACCACCATCAACCACTATCTATAAGCATAGTCTGAACCAATGGGCTTCTGGAATAGTGTGTTTTTGATGCTAGGGATGGGATACAAAATATTGGACGCCACATGTGCAATGGGTTGACACAGAAAAGACATTGAAAAAGGTCATACCACAATTGTTAAAAGACTCAAAAATGATATACTTGCTAGGAGCCAGTTCTGTGTAATATAGTTGTTGCTTTTTAGGTATAAACATTAACAATTCAACATTCAGTAGATGATTGGGAAGAGCTAACTATGGGCAACTCCTTATATATTCCTTATTTCTTGCTTCTGCCCTGGTGAGAAAACCCTGGTCATTTCCAGGGAGTGTGGAGGCAGAGACAAGCTTGCTAGCAGAAGTGTCCCTGATGTAACCTTGGGGAAGTGACTTCCAGCTCTGGGCTGCAGTTCTTTCATCTACAAAGTGAGGAAGCTTGACTATCTGATCCTTCATCTTCTTTCCCATGCTAAATCCTATAATGCTATGACTTTGATCTGATTCATAAACAAAGGGAACGCTGAAGCAGCACCACCACTCTCCATGAATCAAGACAGAAGTTCTAGGGAGTTGCTTGAGGTCCATAGAAGCTGGTCATCTGCTCAGGCTCATAGGGCTGAATTGGAACTTGGCTATTTCACTGATTCCCAGCCAAGTGCTCTGTCCAGTCAAGGTCCACTATTGGGGTAAGTGGAAGTGGCAGAGGCAGATTCTGAACTCAAGTCCTCCTGACTCTAAGGCCAACACTGACCACTATCTTATCCTGCTGCTGCTTTAGGTGTAATGAGAGAACATGGAGAGATGGCATAGTTGCTGAAGAGGTAGGGAGAAGGCTTAAAAGTGACAAACTGGAGGTGGAGAGTTTGGGGAAAAGTTATTCTCTATAAGAATTCTAGGCTGTTTCGAGTAAGGAAATGTAAAAATCACTTGAGGCACTGACTTGATAAGGGAACAAAGAACTGATTTGTCTGTTCATTTGTGTTACTTTAGGCACTAGAAGTTACTTGGGGACAGAACAGCATTTCTTAAACTGAGAATTACAAAGGTGTCACCTCCAATGCCCACATTTCTGGAGAGTACAGTAAGAAATATTGCTTCTTTGCCGGCCAGTCAACCTGCCTGCCTTCCAAAGATGGCCTCAAGCAACATTCAGTCTTCTCTTCACCAGTCTTGAACAAATGCTTCTCTCTTTTGAGGCAATGTAGTACTTTTTCTTAAACCCTTGAGGCATTTCCTATTCAACTTTATTTCTTCAGTCTCCCAAGGCTCCAGTCCAGTTGCTGTGCACTGTCTTGTCATGGTGGAAGGATGATGAGGAATTTGGGGGAAACTTCAAGAATGCTATTTAGGTTATTACCAAAAATTATTGAGACAGAGTATTTTTCTTCAATTCTTTAAAAAAGAATCATTCTCCATACTCCACTTCATTGATACAACATGATATGATCTCTCTGACACCTTAGTAAATGCTCTTCATGAGTTGTTGTGGCCAAAAACCATCTTCACCTGGTGCCAAATTTCTGTACACTTAGGCTAGTCTTCAAAAGGCAGTCCATTGCTAGGCTCTACCTGAAGTCTTTCCAATTCGATAGGACCTCATAGAGCTTATGCTAATATTGAAGAACTGAGAATCATTTTGACATGAGGATGAAACATAAGATTCAGATATCAGGGTTATCTGGCATTCTCCTTTTCCCCTAGGACAAGAGTTCATAATCTTTTCTGTGTCATGGCCTCCTTTGGCAGTCTGGTAAGGCCTCAAGATTATTGCAGTTTGTTACCTACATTTATAATGGAGGGAAATGCTAAATTTCAGCTACAGGTTAATGAAAACAAGGATGATTTTTTTTCCATTCAAGTTTGCAGGCCCCCTAAAATCCATATATCCATGGACCCTTTGGTGGTCCACAGATGCCAGGTTAAGAACTCCTGACCTAGATTTTCTATTTTTCATCTTAATTTTTTTCAGGATTTTGAAAGTGAGATACATTATTAAAAAGCAATAGCTAACATTGATGTCAGGAAGACTTGGGATTGAATCTCTCCTTTGACACTTAGTGGCTTTGTGATCCTGGTCAAGTTACTTATCTCTTCACCTCAGTTTCCTCATCTGTAAAATGAGGGAGGTTGGAATCAATGAGCTATAAAGTCCTTTATAACTTGTGGTACTATGACTTCAAAGTTTATAATATGCTTTATGTGCATTATTTCATTTGATCCTCACAACTATCCTATAAGGTACATTTACATACATATATGTGTATATACACATGTTTATATAGATACATACACATATTCATATATACATATATGTTTACATACATTTACATAAATGTATTATATATATATATATATAATTCAGAGTAGAATGTAATAGGAAATGGCAGAAGAAAAAAAGTAAAGCCACGTAACTAAATAGAAAATCAATGAGCAGTATAGCAATCCAAATATCATTTGACTATGATGGCTCCTGATTGGCAGAAGGAGGATAAATGGGATGAGAAAGGTATACTGTGGGAAACTATTTCAAAGGAAGAAGTGTGTAACAGCTCAGTGGCAACTTCTCATATTTACTAGCTCATTCAAATGGAAGGCTAAGTCCAGTCCAGAATACTTGCCTTCATCAAAGTTCAAGATAATAAAGGGAGAATTTAACAGGTACAGAAGTGACCTGCTGCCCTCAGGCTGGCTAACAGTACATTTTCCTCCTTTCCTCTCCAGTTGTTTAGAAGACTTCTCCACTTGATTGTCCACCTGACACATGAAACTTAACATGTGAGAAATCAAAGTCATCAAACCAAAAGCCCTTTCTTCCAACTTGCCTATCAAGGCCAGTGACATTTCCATTTTTCTAGTTCTCCAACAGCCCTGGGGTGTTGTTTTTGACTTTCTTAACTTTCTGTGCTCCCCCATTCCTGGATTTCTACATCATCCTCTTTTACTGAGTCTTCTTGTACCTAGTCTCTCCTCATCCAATGAATCTGAGTGAAAAACCTTCTCTAGCAACCCTTTCATTATTTTATTCCTTTGCTCTTAGAGCTTGTAGTTGGTTCCTCCTTTATTACTGAAGCATAATTCCTCAGTCTAGCACTCAGGGACTTTCACTGACTGGCCACTTCACATGCCTTTAGCCATATCCCTTGTCACAAGATTACCTTAAAGGTCTCTTCTAACTCTAAATGCCCATATAAAGTATAGATAAGTCATAGACCTTTATAGGGTTATCTAGAGTTCTAGACTAATCTCTATGATTTGAGTCAAAGGTCTGCAAACTACAGCCTACTTTCTAAATTTTATATGGCCTTTAAGCTAAGAATGGTTATTACATTTTATTTTATTTTGGAAACAGAATTTTATTTTTTCCAATTACAAGTGAAGATAGTTTTCAACATTCATTTTTTAAATAACATTTTGAGTTCCAATGTTTTCTGCCTCCCTTCCTTCCATTTCCCCTCATTAAGATGGTAAGCAATCTGATATAGGTTATACATGTGCAATCATGTAAACATATTTCCACATTAGTCATGTTGTGAAAGAAGACCAGAACAAAAGGGGAAAGCCATAAAAAACAAAAAACAAGTGAAAATAGTATGCTTTGATCTGCATTCACAGTTCTTTCTCTGGATGTGGATAGCATTTTCCATCATGAGTATTTTGGAATTGTCTTGATCATTGTTTTGATGAAAAGAGCTACGTTAGTCATAGCTGATCATCATACAATGTGTTCAATGTCCTCCTGGTTCTGCTCACTTCACTCAGCATCAGTTCATGTAAGTCTTTACAGGTTTTTCAGAAATCCACCTGCTTATCACTTCTTATAGCACAATAGCTTTCTATAACATTCATGTATCACAATTTGTTCAGCCATTCTCCAATTGATGGGCATCCCCTCAATTTCCAGTTCTTTAACACCACATAAAGAGTTGCTATAAATCTTCTTGCACATACAGGTCTTTTTTCCTTTTTTATGATATCTTTGGGATAGAGACCTAGTAGTGGTAATCCTGGATCAAAGAATATGCTCAGTTTGATTGCCCTTTGGGCATAGTTCCAAATTGCTCTCCAGAATGGTTGGATCGGTTCACAACTCCGCCAGAAATGAATCAGTGTCCCAATTTTCTCACATCTCTAACATTTATCATTTTTCTTTTCTGTAATATTATTTACTCTGATAGGTGTGAAGTGGTACCTCAGAATTGTCTTAATTTGCATTTCTCTAATCAACAGTGATTTTGAGCATTTTTTCATATGACCATAGAAAATTTAATTTCTTCATTTGAAAACTGTCTGTTCATATAATTTGACCTTTTGTCAACTGGGGGATGACTTGTATTCTTATAAATTTGATTCAATTCTGTATGTATTTGAGAAGAGGCTTTTATCAGAAACATTTGCTGTAAAAATTCTGCTTACCTTCTAATCTTGGTTTTGTTTATGCAAAACCTTTTAAACTTGATGTAATCTAAATTATTAATCATGCATTTCATAATGTTCTTTATCTCTTGTTTGGTCATAAATTCTTCTCCTCTCTATAGATCTGAAAGGTAAACTATTCCTTGCTCTCCTGATTTGCTTATGGTATCACCCTCTATGTCTAAATCATGTACCCATTTTGACCTTGTATTGGTATATGGTGTGAGATATTGGTCTATGCCTAGTTTCTGCCATACTGTTTTACAGTTTTCCAGCAGTTTTTGTCAAATAGTGAGTTCTTATCCCAGAAGCCAGAGTCTTTGGGTTTGATAAAACACTAGATTACTATAGTCATTTACTACTGTGTCTTGTGTATCTAATCTATTCCACTGATCCACCACCATATTTCTTTTTCTTTTTTTAATTAAGATTTTTTATTTTTAGTTTACAACACTCAGTTCCGCATGATTTTGAGTTCCAGATTTTCTTCCCCCCACCTCCCTCCCCAAGATGGCATGGAATCTGATATATTTTCTACATATAACTTTGCATTGAACTTATCTACACAGTAGTCAAGTTGTAAAGAAGAATTATGACCAATGGAATGAATCAGGAGAAAGAAGAAACAAAACAAAAAAAAAACAAAAACAAAAGAGAAAAAACAAACAAAAGAATAAAAAGGAGAGCAAACAGTTTGCCTCACTATGCATTCAGACTCCACAGTTCTTTCTCTGGATGTAGAGAGCTCTCTCCATCATGAGTCCTTTGGAGTTGTCTTTGAACCTTGTATTGCTGAGAAGAGCGAAGTCTATCAAGGTTAGTCATCACAGAATTCATATATCTGTGGTTGTGTATAATGTTCTGCTAGTTCTGCTCCACTCACTCAGCATTATATCGTGTAGGTTTTTCCATGTTATCATGAAGTCCTTATCTTTCCCATTTCTTATAGCACAATAGTATTCCATTACTTTCATAAACCACAACTTGTTCAGCCATTCTCCAATTGATGGGCATCCCCTTGATTTCCAATTCTTTGCTACTACAAAAAGAGCTGCTATAAATATTTTTGTACATAGGGTCCTTTTCCCACTTGCGTGATCTCTTTGGGATACAACCCTAGAAGTGTATTGCTGGGTCAATGGTTATGAACGTTTTTATAGCCCTTTGGGCATAGTTTCAAACTGCTCTCCAGAATGGCTGGATCAGTTCACAGCTCCACCAGCAATGTAATGGTGTTCCAATTTTCCCACATCCTCTCCAGCATTTATCATTTTCCTGTTTTGTCAAGTTAGCCAATCTGACAGGAGAGATGTGGTACCTAAGAATTGTTTTGATTTGCATTTCTCTAATCAGTAGTGATTTAGAGCATTTTTTATATGCCTATAGATATCTTTAATTTCTTCCTCTGAAAACTGCCTGTTCGTATCCTTGGACCATTTCTCAATTGGGGAATGACTTGTATTCCTATAAATTTGGCTCATTTCCCTGTATATTTTAGAGATGAGGCCTTTATCAGAGACACTAGTTGTAAAGATTTTCTCCCAATTTTCTGCTTCCCTCCTAATCTTTGTTGCATTGGCTTTTTTATACAAAAACTTTTCAATTTAACATAATCAAAATTATCCATTTTGCATTTTGTAATGTTCTCTATCTCTTGTTGTGTCATAAATTCTTTGCTTTCCCATAAATCTGATATGTAAACTATTCCTTGCTCTCCCAAACTGCTTATAGTATCAGCCTTTATTCCTAAATCATGAACCCATTTTGACTTTATTTTGGTATGCGGTGTAAGATATTGGTCTATGCCCAGTTCCTGCCCTACCCTTTTCCAATTTTCCCAGCAGTTTTTGTGAAATAGTGAATTCTTAGCCCAGAAGCTGAATTCTTTGGGTTTATCAAAGAGTACATTACTATAGTTGTTGACTACTGCGTCTTGTGTACCTAACCTGTTCCATTGATCCACAACTCTGTTTCTTAGCCAGTACCAGGTAGTTTTGATGACTACCTTCCCTAGCATTTCTTTTCATTAATACTCTAGATATTCTAGACCTCTTGTTCTTCCAGATGAATTTTGTTATTATTTTATCCAGCTGTGTAAAATAATTTTTTGGTAGTTCGATTGGTATGGAGCTGAATAAGTAAATTAATTTAAGTAGAATTGTCATTTTTATTATATTAGCTTGGCCTACCCATGAGCAACTGATATTTTTCCAGTTGTTTAGATCTGACTTTATTTGTGTGAAAAGTGTTTTGTAGTTGTGTTCGTATAGTTCCTGGGTTTGTTTTGGCAAGCAAACTCCCAACATTTTATATAGTATACAGTTATTTTACATGTAATTTCTCTTACTATTGCTTGCTGCTGAGTTTTGTTGGTAATATATAGAAATGCTGATGATTTGTGTGGATTTATTTTACATCTTGAGACTCTGCTAAAGTTAATTATTTCAAATAGTTTTTAGTGGTTCTCTAGGATTCTCTAGGCATACCATCATGTCATCTTCAAAGAGTGATAATTCTATTTCCTTATTGCTTGTTTTAATTCCTTTAATTTATTTTTCTTCTCTTATTGCTAAAACTAACATTTCTAGTACAATGTTGAATAATAGTGGTGATAATGGGCATCCTTGTTTCACTTTTGATCTTATTAGGAAGGCTTCTAACTTATCCCCATTACAGATTATGATTGCTGATGGTTTTAGGTAGATACTACTGATCATTTTAAGGAAAGCTCCATTTATTCCTCAGTTCTCTAGTGTTTTTAATAGGAATGGGTACTGTATTTGGTCAAAAGCTTTTTCTGCATCTATTGAGATAATTTCTGTTGGTTTTGTTATTGACATGATCAATTATGCTAATAGTTTTCCTAATATTGAACCAGCCATGTATTCCTGGTATAAGTCCCACCTGGTCATAGTATATTATCCTGGTGATAAATTGCTGTAATCATTTTGCTAAAATTTTTATTTAAAATTTGTGCATCAATATTCATTAGAGAAATTGGTTTAAAATTTTCTTTCTCTGTTTTGGCTCTTCCTGATTTAGGTATCAGCCCCATATTTGTATCATAAAAAGAATTTGGTAGCACTCCTTCTTTGCCTGTTTTTCCAAATAGTTCATATAGTGTTGGAATTGTTCTTTAAATGTTTGGCAGAATTCACTTGTAAAGATCCATCTGGCCCTGGAGATTTTTTCTTTCTTTTTTTTGGAGCGGGGGAGGGCAAGGCAATTGGGGTTAAGTGACTTGCCTAAGATCACACAGCTAGTAAGTGTGTCAAATGTCTGAGGCTGGATTTGAACTCAGGTCCTCCTGACTTTAGGGCCGGTGCTCTATTCACTGCGCCACCTAGCTGCCCCCAAGATTTTTTTCGTAAGGAGTTCATTGATGGCTTATTCAATTTGTTTTTCTAAAATGGGGTAATTTAAATATTTTATTTCCTCTTCTGTTAATCTGGGCAATTCATATTTTTGTAAATATTTGTCCATTTCATTTAGATTGTCAGTTTATTGGCATACAACTTGCCAAAATAACTTCTAATTATTACTTTAATTTCCTCTTCAATGGTAGTGAATTCACCCTTTTCATTTTTGATACTAGCAATTTGGTTTTCTTCTTTCTTTGTTAATCAAATTAACCAAAGATTTATCTATTTTATTGTTTTTTCATAAACCAGCTTAGTTTTATTTATTAGTTCAACAGTCTTCCTTCTTTCAATTTTATGAATCTCTCCTTTAATTTTCAGAATTTCTAATCTGGTGTTTAATTGGGGATATTTAATTTATTTTTCTAGCTTTTTTTTTAAGTGCATGCCTAATTCATTGATCTTCTCTTTCTCTATTTTATTCATTTAAGCATTCAGAGATATAAAATTTCACCTAAGTATTGCTTTGGCTGCATCTCATAGATTTTGTTATGTTGTCTCATTATTATCAATCTCTTTGATGAAATTATTTATTGTTTCTGTGATTTGTTGTTTGACCCAACTCACTCTTTAGGATTAGATTATTTTGTTTCCAATTAGCTTGAAACTATCTTTCCATGTCCCTTTATTACCTGTAATTTTTATTGTATCATGATCTGAAAAGGGTGCATTTAATATTTCTGCCTTTCTGTATTTGATTGAGAGGTTTTTATGCCCTAATACATGGTCAATTGTTTTGTGCAGGTACCATGTACCACTAAGAAAAAGGTATATTTCTTTCTATCCCTATTCAATTTTCTACAGAGGTCTATCATATCTAACTTTTCTAAAATTTGATTCACCTCCTCAACCTCTTTCTTTTTTTATTTTGTGGTTAAATTTATCTAGCTCTGAGAGAGGGAGGTTGAGGTCCCCCACTAGTATACATGTGTTGTCTATTTCTTCCTGTAACTCACTTTAATTTCTCTAAGAATCTGGATGCTTTACCACTTAGTGCATATATGTGTAGTATTGGTATTATTTTATAGTCTATGGTACCTTTTAGCAAGATGTAGTTTCCTTACTTGTCTCTTTTAATTAGATCCAGTTTTGCTTGTGCTTTGTCTGAGATCAAGATGGCTACTCCTGCTTTTTTAACTTTAGCTGAAGCATAATATATTCTGCTCTAGCCTTTTTCCTTTACTCTGTCTTTCTTCTTCAAAGTGTTTCTTGTAAACAACATATTGTAGGATTCTGGTTTTTAATCCACTGTGGTATCTGCTTCTGTTTTATGGGACAGTTCATCCCATTCACATTCACAGTTATGATTGTTGTGTATTTCCCTCCATACTATTTTCCCCATTTATACTTTTATCCTTCTCTCCTTTCATCCTGACCCTCCTTACCAGTGTTTTGCTTCTGATCACCATGCCTCAATCTGTCCTCCTTTCTATCAGCTCCCCTTTTTTCTTTTCCCCTTCTCCTACCTCCCTGTGGAGGTAGATTTCTTTACCCAAGTGAGTGTGTATGTTATTCCCTTTTTGAGCCAAATACTATGAGAGTAAGGTTCAAACAATGCTCCCTCCCTCCCTTCTTTTTCTTTACTGTAATTGGTCTTTCATGCCTCTTCATGTGATACAGTTTACTACATCCTGCCTCCCCCTTTCCTCTTCTCTCACTACAATCCTTTTTGTCACCCCTTAATATTTTTTTTAATCATCCCATCAAATTCAACTTATACCCACACCCTCTGTCTAAGTATACTTCTAATTGTCCTAATAAGAGACACAGTTCTTGAGTTACCAGTATAATCTTTCCATGTAGGGATGTAAACAGTTGAATCTTATTGAATATCATTGTTTGTTTTTTCTTCCTTTTTATGTTTCTCTTGAGTCTTGTATTTGAAGATCAAATTTTCTGTTCAGCTCTGGTCTTTTCATCAGGAAAGTTTGAAAGTCCCCTATTTCAATGTATATCCATCTTTTCCCCAAAAGTATATGCTCAGTTTTGCTGTGTAATCCAAGCTCATTTGCCTTCCAGATTATTATATTCCATGCCTTTCTACATGTCTTGAATGTAGAAGCTGCTAAGCCCTGTGAAATCCTGACTGCGGCTCCTTGATATTTGTGTTGTTTCTTTCTGGCTGTTTGCAGTACTTTCTCCTTGACCCAATGGTTCTGGAATTTAGCTACAATATTCCTTGGAGTTTTCATTTTGGGATTGTTTTCAGGGAGTGATTGGTAGATTCTTTCAATGACTATTTTATCCTCTTGTCCTAGGATATCAGGACTATTTTTCTTGATAATTTCTCAAAAGATGTTGTCCAGGTCCTCCTTTTGATTATGGCTTTCAGGTAGTCCAATGATTCTAACATTGTCTCTCCTTGTCAGTTATTTTTCCCAGTTTATTTTATATTTTCTTCTATTTTTTTATTCTTTTGATTTTGTTTGACTGATTCTTGATGTCTCATAAAGTCATTAGCCTCTACTTGCCCAGTTCTAATTTTTAAGGAATTATTTTCTTCAGTTAGTTTTTGTACCTCCATTTCCATTTGGCCAATTCTGTTTTTTAAGGAGGTGTATTCTTCAGTCAATTTTTGCGCTTTCTTTTCTAAGTTGTTGATTCTTTTTTCATAATTCTCTTGTATAACTCTAATTTCCTTCCCCAACTTTTCTTCTACCTCTCTTACTTGATTTTTAAAATTCTTTTTAAGGTCTTCCAAAAGGACTTTTTGAGCTTGAGACCAATTCATATTCCCTTTTGAGGCTCAACATTTTGGCCTTTTGACATTATTGTCCTCTTCTGATTTGTGTTTGGATCTTCCTTGTCACCACCATAGTAGCTTTCTAGGGCTCTTTTTTGCTTTTTGCTCATTTTGTAAAGTTGAGCTCTGCACCTGGGGTACAGGGGGCACCGTCCCAAGATTCTTGCACTGGGGGCCAGGGGCCTGGTCACTGGCGTTCTGTGCTGGGGTCTCTGGGGCTCACAGCTTGTCCCCTGCACTATGGTAGCCTGCCTTATTTGTGCCTGTTGTTCCCTGGTTTCTGGGACTGGCAGTTTGCCTGATGTCCTGGAACTGGAGGCCTCACAGCTGGCCTGCTGAGCCAGGACTTCGCGGCCTCAGCTGCTGATCTGTGCTGTGGCTAAAGGCCTCCTTCCTGCTGGCTTGTCTGGACACTGCCTGCACTGGGCTCTGCCTCCACTTTACCCAAGTGAGAAAGACCTTTCCACAATTCCTTCTAAGTTATGTTGGGCTGGAAAATTGTTTCACTCTGTCTTTTTGTGGATTCTGTCACTCCAGAATTCTTTCAGAGGCTTGATTTAATGTTGTTTCTGAGGGAAAATGGGGAGAGCTCAGGTAACTTCCAGGCTTCTCACCACCATTGGCTAGTTATTACATTTTAAAATGAAGTTTTATTATATTTAAAAATGTAAAAAAATACCAAAATCATCCTTAGGTTAGGCTGTACAAAAGCCATCTGTAGTCTGATTTGGTCCTTAAGTTTGCTGACTCCTGCTCTAAGTCAATAGCAGACCTAAAACTAAATTCTTGTCTATCTGATGGTTAGTTCCTTGACTCAAAGCTATGGGATCAGCAAGTTGTATTATTTATCTCAGTATGCTAAAAGAACATGAGCTAGTAACAGAAGCCAAAAGATTCAGATCCAACACGATGACTAAAAGCTTTTACAAAAGGGATAGGTAGGAGAAACAGGACACTCAACTATTTTAGGCTGGCTACCTTAAGTCCTTCAGCTCTATTTGGATTTCTTTTCCCCTTAGGAAGGCAGGCTCAAGGTTGGTTCAGTCACAGTCTTACTAAGTTAAGATGATTGTTATTAACTTCTCTGGAACCTTTAGTACCTATGATCCTAGTTCAAAAGTGCTCATGACTTTTTTTTTTCCTTTTAAAAAATAAAATAATCCATCATTATTCCCAATTTGGGAAACAATGCTGCTTTGCAATTATAGACTCTCCCTCCCATTGAAGACAGATGCTATGCTCTCTGATTTATTTTTCTCCAGAGACATCATCTGCATTTTTCCCAAGTTTAATTTTATTCATTTCTACCCACAATGTTTAAATCATATCTCAAACCACTGCATCTTTCCGTTTGGGCCACTTTCTCCTGTTTTCATAATCTTACCCACAGATGTATATACCCATTAAAGACAAATAACTTGGGCTAGGCTTTTTCCTTTCAAAGATTATTATACTTCATAAACTTTTGTACCTGCCATTTAACCCAACTGTGTACTCCCCCAACCCCTTTTCCTTTTTTTCTTGCTCTAGGGTAAACTCACCTTCCGTGACTAATAAGATCCGTAAGCAGCCTTCATGCTGATTCCACAGATTTTAATTTCCTAACATTTCCCCTTAGACTCTTTCTAACATCCTCATTTAAAAAGAAAAATCCTCCATCTCCAAGTTAGTCCCAAGCTCTGTGTTACCTCTCATTCAGATGCCCCCACAGGGAGCTCCAACTCCATTTGTATGTGGTCACTTGTAAGCCACATGAAGCAATGGAGAGAGGCTATAATTATTCAGTAGAGAAAATCTGTATAATTTAGGGGAAAATGGATTTTTTTCTCCAGAATTATCTAGGTTGGCCCTGCCTGACACACTAAGGAAGTTTTTTTAATAACCTTTATGCTTACGTAGTTACTGTCACTTGTGTGGTGATCTAATTTGTCAGGCTGTATCCAGTTATTCCAGTCTTTGAGACAGAGAAAGAGCACTGAATTTGGAACCAAAAACCCTAGATCTTGGTCCTAGCTCCATTTTGAATTAGCTATGCAAGCCTGGACATAACTTCTAATCTCTCTGGACCTCAGTTTCCCCATCTGCAAAATGAGATAGTTGAATTAGGTCAGGGCTTGGCAAACCATAGCTGCATCTGCCTGGTTTTGTACAGTATGAGAGCTAACAATGGGGTTTACATTTTAAAATGAAGTTTTATTGTTTTTAAAAATGCAAAAACCATTCTTAGCTTACAAAAACAGGCTATGGGCAGGATTTAGCCCAAACACTGTAGTTTGCTGACCTCTGATCTAGGTTATTTCTAAGACAGAGTCCAGATAAGGAATCTGTGTGTTCTAATCGACATCTGAAAATTGCATCCTCCCCACTATAACTGAAAATTGTACCTATGTGTTACACCCATATCTATGAACTGTCACTGGAAGGTAAGCCTCGACTAAACAACAAAATAAATATCTGCATGTTTTGAAGAGCAGAATTTCTAGCATTAAAAATATAGGCATCTATAAAAATATTATAAAATACTCTTTGTAGACAGAGGCGGGGGCGGAGCCAAGATGGCGGCGGGTAAGCAGGGACTAGAGTGAGCTCCGTACGGAGTCCCTCCAAAAACCTATAAAAAATGGCTCTGAACCAATTCTAGAACGGCAGAACCCACAGAACAGCAGAGGGAAGCAGGGCTCCAGCCCAGGACAGCCTGGATGGTCTCTGGGTGAGGTCTATTCCACACGGAGCTGGGAGCTGGGAGCTGGGAATGGAGTGGAGCAGAGCCCAGCCTGAGCGGCGTGGAACAACCAAACTTGGAGTCGGGTGGATGGGGCCGCTAGCGCCCTGGATATGTGAGCTGCGGCAGGTACCAGACCCCTCGACCCACAAACACCAAAGACTGCGGAGAAGGTTAGTGGGAAAAGCTGCAGGAGTGGAAGGAGTTCGCGGTTCGGCTTCCAGCCCCAGGGGCAGTGGAGGTGGGGCAGCTACAGCTGTTGTTACTTCCGGCTCCAGGCCCACCTGGTGGGAGGAATTAAGTGGCGGATCAGAGCAGGAGTGCACAGCCTGCTGAAGATCTAAGCCCAGTCCGGGTTGGGGGTTGGGGAAGGAGCAGTGCTGGTAAGGCAGAGCTGGCACCTCCCCCCCAAACGTGGAACATAGAACTTGTTAGTCTACAAGCAGTCATACCCCACTGAAAAACTCAAGGGTCAAGTTAGTTGGTTGGGAATATGGCCAGGCAGCGAAAGCACACCCAGATTCAGTCTCAGACTTTGGATTCTTTCTTTGGTGACAAAGAAGACCAAAACATACAGCCTAAAGAAGACAATAAAGTCATAGAGCCTACAACAAAAGCCTCCAAGAAAAACATGAACTGGCCCCAGGCCATAGAAGAACTCAAAAAGGAGTTGGAAAAGCAAGTTAGAGAAGTAGAGGAAAAATTGGGAAGAGAAATGAGAAAGATGCGAGAAAACCATGAAAAACAAGTCAATGACTTGCTAAAGGAGACCCAAAAAATACTGAAAAATACACTGAAGAAAACAACACCTTAAAAAACAGACTAACTCAAATGGCAAAAGAGCTCCAAAAAGCCAATGAGGAGAAGAATGCCTTGAAAGGCAGAATTAGCCAAATGGAAAAGGAGGTCCAAAAGACCACTGAAGAAAATACTACTTTAAAAATTAGATTGGAGCAAGTGGAAGCTAGTGACTTTATGAGAAATCAGGATATTATAAAACAGAACCAAAGGAATGAAAAAATGGAAGACAATGTGAAATATCTCCTTGGAAAAACCACTGACCTGGAAAATAGATCCAGGAGAGATAATTTAAAAATTATTGGACTACCTGAAAGCCAGAATCAAAAGAAGAGCCTAGATACCATCTTTCAAGAAATTATCAAGGAGAACTGCCCTGATATTCTAGAGCCACAGGGCAAAATAGAAATTGAAAGAATCCATCGATTGCCTCCTCAAATAGATCCCAAAAAGAAATCTCCTAGGAATATTGTCGCCAAATTCCAGAGCTCCCAGATCAAGGAGAAAATACTGCAAGCAGCCAGAAAGAAACAATTTGAGTAATGTGGAAACCCAATCAGAATAACCCAAGATCTGGCAGCTTCTTCATTAAGAGATCGAAGGGCTTGGAATGCGATATTCCGGAGGTCAATGGAGCTAGGATTAAAACCTAGAATCACCTACCCAGCAAAACTGAGTATCATGTTCCAAGGCAAAATATGGATTTTCAATAAAATGGAGGACTTTCAAGCTTTCTCAGTGAAAAGACCAGAACTGAATAGAAAATTTGACTTTCAAACACAAGAATCAAGAGAAGCATGAAAAGGTAATCAAGAAACGGAAATTGCAAGGGACTTACTAAAGTTGAACTGTTTTGTTTACATTCCTACATGGAAAGATGATGTGTATGATTCATGAGACCTCAGTATTAGGGTAGTTGAAGGGAATATGCATATATATGTTTATGTATATATATAAGTGAATGTATATGTATGTATATATCTATGTGTATATGTATGTATGTGTATGTATGTATATATATATGTGTGTTTTTATATATGTGTGTGTATATATATATATATATATATATATATATATATATATATATATATATATGTAAAAGAGAGAGAGCAGACACAGGGTGAGTTGAAGATGAAGGGAAGATATGTAAAAGAAATAAAATGAAATTAAGAGATGAGAGAGGGAGATAGGGAGAGATAGAATGGGGTGGATTATCTCACATAAAGGTGGCAAGAGGAAGCAGTTCTGTGGGAGCAGGGGAGAGGGCAGGTGAGGGGGGAATGAGTGAACCTTGCTCTCATCGGATTTGGCCTGAGGAGGGAATACCATACATACTCAGTTGGGTGTCTTACTCCACAGGAAAGAAGAGAGAGGAAGATAAAAAAAATAAAAGGGGGGGATGATGGAGGGGAGGGCAGATGGGGGTGGAGGTAATCAAAACAAACACTTTGGAAGGGGGACAGGGTCAAGGGAGAAAATTCAATAAAGCGGGATGGGTTGGGAGGGAGCAAAATGTAGTTAGCCTTTCACAGCATGAGTATTGTGGAAGGGTTATACATAATGATACATGTGTGGCCTAGGTTGAATTGCTCGACTTCTTGGGGAGGGTGGGTGGGAAGGGAAGAGGGGAGAGAATTTGGAACTCAAAGTTTTAAAAACAGATGTTCAAAAACAAAAAAAAAGTTTTTGCATGCAACTAAAAAATAAGATACACAGGCAGTGGGGCATAGAAATTTATCTTGCCCTACAAGAAAGGAAGGGAAGAGGGGATGAGAGGGTAGGGGGGTGATAGAGGGGAGGGCTGACTGGGGAACAGGGCAACCAGAATATATGCCATCTTGGAGTGGGGGGGAGGGTGGAAATGGGGAGAAAATTTGTAATTCAAACTGTTGTGAAAATCAATGCTGAAAACCAAATATGTTAAATAAATAAATTAAAAATATACTCTTTGTAGTACTCTTATGTATGAAGCTGCCTATCTTCAAGTTCTCCAGAATGCTGATCATAATTAAGTGATCTACAATCATCCCACACTAACGAGTGAAGGCAAAAGAAGGCTGGCTGAAACAAATGGCTGTTCCTCCTATTTTCAGAGGAACTCATAGGGAAGAAAGAGCATTGGACTAGGAATTGGGAGATCTGGATTCTGGTGCTGGCTCTATAACTAACCAGTGGTGTCATCTTGGGCAAACGGTTTTATTTTCCTAAGCTTCAGTTTCCTTTGAAGTGGTTGCAATTAGGTATCTACTACACTTGTGCCTATGTCCCTGATTTATTTTCCAAAACCAGTACTGCCTACCTGGTAAAGAATATACATATTACATCAGGTTGACCACACTTCAGATATGAAAAACTGCTTCAACCTGTGAAGGAAGCCTGAGTATTTGAAGCAATGGGTAGATTCTATGTTCCTGGGATCTCAGACTTCTCCCATTGTTACCCTACCTCTCCACTTATGATGCAGGCCCTAGTATTCTCCAGAAACATATTATTTGTAAGTCTTCTAGGGCCTTGAGGCTTTGGAAAGTGTTCCTGAGACAGAAGAGACTCATTGAGCAATTAAGGGTCAAAGGACTATATTTTATTCATTTTTGTATTCTGATAAACACCTAGTAAAATACTTGTTGATGTATCAGATTTACATAGTTCTATCCTGAGGTCTTCAACAGTACTGTAAGAACAGATTTTGGCTAACTTCAACCCTTAGAAATCTTACTTGAGGAGATAAACTTATCTAGTTTCAGGCGGCCCCCATCACCTAACAGGGCACTTCTGGTTAGTCTTTATGAAGTCAAGGGTGACCTCTCTTGAATAAAAACATCATATCTATGCTCAAGGGAACCTAATGGGGACCACCAAGTACAATGATTGCTGTCAACTTCAGCTATGAGCCTTCCATGATGAATATTTCAGACATAATGGACCTGGAGGTTTGTATGTATCATTACCTGTAATGGGAGCCTGTCCTTCTGTAGCAATGGATGGCTTCTGGGTTCTCTGGGTCCCAGAATTTTCCTGCTGCTCTCTTATTTTTAGCCCAATCAGTCAGGCCCTAGAATTCTCTATAAAAATATCATCCATAATTATTCCATGATAAAGAACTTCAGGAACTATTCCCTGTGCCTGCAAGCCTCATAAATCTTCTCATTTGCTAGGACCCCTGCACCCAGTTTTAGTCTCTTCCTTTGTTCCACCAGGATGTGATTAAGTTGTGTATGAACAAGAAGAATGAGAGGCCTGCCTCAGCAGTTTTCCTTGAGCCCTAGGAGCCAAAATCAAAGGTACCCTTGGAAGTCAAGAGCTCAGTGGATAATATACCATGTCCCAGCCCAAGAGTGCTTGAGAAGGACCACTGTCTCCTTACGGTACAAGGATTCAAGGAATGCCTCTCGTCTCCCTAGCTTAGCAGGGGGAATAAAGAGTTTCCTTAAAAAACCCAATCTGCAACAAAACAACACCACAAAAAGAATAAATTAAATCTGAAAATGAAGAAAATATAAGTGAAAGTGTAGTGATAATTCCTGACCTGTATCAGAAGAGCAGAGGTGGGATGGGGTGAAAGAATGTGGCACAGATGAAAAGGGGCAGAAGGTCCAGTGAATACTTGGACCTAAGCAACAAATGTAAGGGTCTTTCCAGATAGGTAGGACTACTGCACAAGATGCTCCTATGAGGAAGAGGTAATTACTTCTCCTACAAGAAGGGATATGCTGGAACCAGCTTGAACCTGCTCATGAGAACTGATCATTAAATGTTTTTTTAGTGTGCATGTACACCTTAGAAATTGATAAACACTACAAATTGGGATTGGATTTATTATTTTGTTCATTGTCTAGACTTAGAAAAGCAATGGAGAAAATGTGAATAATGCAGATTAAAGTTAAAAGTATGTTATGTTGTATATTTTTCCACCTGAAGAGCTGGTTGTTATTTACCAGCACACCCCTGCCTATAATGAATAAGCATATGGAGTTAAAATTATCCAGTAAGAATCAGAGCAAGAAGAAACAAGTAGTAGTGATTAGGAGCAGTGATTAGGAGCTCCCTGCCGCGGTGGAGAAAAGCAGCAACTGGTCAGCCAGAAAACAGCTGAAGTCTGCTGTCTTCCCAAGGTTTGTACTCAGGACATCATAACAGAAAACCTCATAACACTTGTCAAGTGATGACTTTTAATTGCTTTTGGTAATTCACATGTGGACATATGATGCTGCCAGTTGGAATCTGGAGAGCAATGCTAAAGACTGTGAAGCCCAGGGTAAGGGTCACAAGTGACACTTCTGCTGATCCAAGGCATAAAAGAGAAAGAGAAATCTAGAAAGTGAACCTATGTCAAAAAAGATGATGCCTGAAAACAGGATTTGGATATCTGGATCACAGCTTAAAATACATCTTCAATCAGCCCTTGGACAAGGGATAGAGGACACATAATAAAGGATGGTAAGAGTGTCATTGCCTAGAGTCTTCCAAGCTTAAAAAAGGAACTTTAAACTGAAAAGGAAGAGGGGGGAAAACAGCCTGTACAACTCCACTAAGGTAGATACCACAGAAAGTAGCTTCCATAAAGGAAGATTAACAGTAGAGACATCCAGAAGTCCATAGGAAATAAAAAAACCCAAGAAAAAGTCATCAATAAAGCCTGTGACCTCAGAGGACAATACAAAAATATGCAAGGTATGAACAACAAGGAAGACAAACTTCAGATCCTAACTCAGTAAGAAAAATTTGACCTGAAAGTATTTGTTCAGTTGTTTTCCAGTTGTGTCTGACTCTCCATGGGATTTTCTTGGCAAAGATACTGGAGTGATTTGCTATTTCCTTCTCTAGCTTGTTTTACAGATGAGGAAACTGAGGCAAACCAGGTGAGATGACTTACCTGGAGTCACAAAGCTAGTAAGTATCTGAGACCAGATTTGAACTCAGGAAGATGAATCTTCCTGACTCCAAGCCTGGCACTCTATCCACTGCACCACCTAGCTGCTCACAAAGTATTACTGAGATTTTACTGGGATGAGACCCATGACTGGACTGTAGTTATGGAAGGATGTATCTTATTCAAAAGGAAGAGGTCATGTAATGGTATATGTGTATAGTAGCAGTGGGGAAGGGAAGGAAATAATGTATACTAAGTAGATATACTGGGGCAGAAATCTAGGAGCCAGAAGGGAAAAGCACAGTGGGAAGTGAAGATCAGTGCAGGCAGAAACAGAAGAAACAGGATACACTAAGGACCACTGGGACAGAAAGAGGAAATAGATGAGAAGTTTGAGAAAACAACCACAAGCCTGGATTAAGTAGTAGTGACAGAGGGCAATTATCCATACATTTGGCTTCCATATTGAGTCTGGGGCCAGATACGTGAGGAGACCAAGGAAAGAAATTGCTATTTCAAATCTAATTCTCAAGGGAAAAAGTGAGAAAGAGAGGGAGGGATAGAAGTAGGTTCACAGAGACACACACACACACACACACACACACAGAGAGAGAGAGAGAGAGAGAGAGAGCGAGAGAGCGAGAGAGAGCGAGAGCGCATTAGTTAGTTAGTTGTTAGGGTGGAAATGATGAGAACCTTGGGGAAAAGTGACGATTCCTTCTATTTTCGAGGAGGGAAGAAAAGTATGACATATATTTCCTAGATTCGGGAGAGCAGATTTTAAAACATTCACAGAAATGATTGGTAGGATCTCACTGTCTAAAATTCCATACAGGAAGTCAACTTAGAGAGATGGAAAGGTTTCACAGTACTTGGCCCATCTCAGGCATTTAATAAACATTTATTGACTAACTGGCTTTTGAGAATGAAATTCTAAGACACAAAATGAAACAATTCAAAAGAGAAGCAAAGCAGTGAATTTTCTAAAGAGTTAGAGAGACCTTATCAACCAACTTAGATTTCAGAAAGACATGTACAGAAGATGGACTGTGAGAATTGTGTCAGGAGTGCTAAAGTCTCTAGTAAACTGAGTTTAACAAGGAAAATTAAGCACAGTGCCCTCCTCTAGAGGGATGCTTATCAATGTAGTGCATTAAAACTGAACTCCAGAAGAAATCAGACGAGTCAACTAAAGTGGGAATATCACCTTCAAATTCCCAAAAGCTATGCCTCTCTTGACGTAGCCCAATATTGACTTAGTGATATTGCTATATCACATTGATGACTCATATTTTATCTGTAGTCCACCAAAATTACCAGATAGTTTTCAGAAAAACCACTGTCTATCTTGTCCTGGTGAAGTTGATTTTTATTTTTGTAATCAAGTGTAAGTCATTATATTTATTGCTATTGAATTTTATCTTACTAGACTTAAACCAATGCTCCACCTTGTTAAAATCTTTTTAGATTCTGCCTCTATCATCCTGCATTTTAATTATCTCCCTCACCTTTGTGTTACCTATAATGTTTACAATCATGCCATCAGTGTCTTTAACTAAGTCACTGATAAAAATGTTAAACAACACAGTGCTAAGAGTGCTAAGAACTGAACCTGCAGTACTCTACTGGAGGTCTCTTGATTCTTAAACATGGAACAATTAGAAACTAGTTTTTGAGTCCAGCTATCTAAACAAAGCTGAATCCATTCCATTGTGTCATTATCCAGCCCACATCTTTCCATCTTCTCCACAAGAATATACAATACTTTATTAAAAGTTTTGCTAACAATCTAGGTAATCTGCAGCATTCTCCCCATTTACTAGCTTAGTAATCCTGTCAAAAGAAAGAAAGTGAGTTAGCTAGATACAGTATTCTTTTTTTTTTGGATGGTGAGTTCCCTGTCCTTCCACAAGAGTCTCTTCAGACAAATTCCATTTTTCTTCCACACTGGAAAGGTTTCCCTTCTGTCTTCAGAATTTTATTATTGACCATTTCCCACACTTCCTGGACTAACTTACTTGTAGCAATTTAGACCATGGGATCCTACCTTCCTTTGGTCTGAACCTTTTGAAAATGATTTTCCCAAATCTAAGGTGAATGTCAGACTATGGCTGTATTTCATCTCCTCTGTCACAAATTCTGGGTCACTTTCTACCAAGGTTCCTTTCATTTTCTATGCCACCAACCAGGTTTTCCTTGTCAGCAAGAAAGAGATAAAGAAGAGAATTTCCCTTTGTTGGCTCCAATTTTTGAAGGATTAAATTATCACTAAGGCAAATAAAGAAATTATTAACTACTCTGGCTTTGGCAAAGAAAGGACTCCTGACAACTGAGGCTTCCATCACTATACAGTATCATGTCTCAGTACCTGGCTTGTGATCTGTTTTTCAAAAAAAATTTTCATTTCCCATGTTAAAATCACTTTTTTTTTTCTCCCTGCCATGCTTTCTTCTTCGAATTACTGATTTCTACACACTAGCATTCCTTCTTAATGTACAATATCATGCATTCTCCTCCTTACCTCCCTCTACTCTCTTTACCCCCACTGTTTCTTTTGAATAAAATCTACTCATTTAGAGCCATGGTTCGGTTTTCCAGTGTCAGTGATACCTGTGAAGTCAAGCCACCCTCTAGGGTACTCAGAGAACCAGCAGATGTGATTGCTGCACCACTGACAATGATCCCTGAAATAGTAAAGAGAGAAGAGAACGGAATTTGTAAACCATAGGCCAGCAGGCTTGGTTTGGATTCCTGGAAAAATTCTAGAACATGCATTAACAAGCTTCTTAGTGAAAGTCTAGAAAAGGAGGTGGTGTTTACAGAGAGTAGACATAGCTTTAGCAAGAACAGACCAAAACAGACTCATCTTATTTTCTTTTTTGACAAGTTTACTAGACTCATGCATTAGAGAAGTGCTATAGCTATAGTTTACCTAAATTTTAACAAAACATTGAACACTTTTCCCATGCTATTCTTGTGTAAAGGTAGAGACCTATGTACAGGATAACAACACAATTATGTGGAATAAGAGCTAGTGAATAACTAGACCCAAAGAACAGTCATTACTAGTCTGATGCCAGCTTAGGAGATTGAATAACCTGGGCATATGTCTTTGTCCTTGTGCTACCTAACATCTTTATTAATGACTTTTAATAGATTCATAGATGGCATGGTTCTCAGGTTTGCAGAGGACACAAAGCCAGGAAGGATAGCTAATAACTCAGAATTCATAAAGTATGGGTAATAAAAAAGATGAATTAGAGATCTTAATGCAAGGAGGCAACTGTGACTTTACAGATATCAGTGACATTTGTTGGTAGATGACCCTTAATTAGGAAATAGCAATGGCACGATAAGCCTTGATGAAAAAAAAATAGCGTAGACAAAATGTACAATGGAGAAAAAAATCTGTATTAAGAACATGCATACATAAAAGCCATTCTAGGAACAGCATGGTAGAGTATTTGAGTAAGGAGCAGTGGAGGGGAAGAGAGAAATGATATTGCCATGGAAACATATTACAAACCACCCACCTAGAAGGATAAAACAGATGAGAAGTTTGGGAAACAAATAATAAACCTGGCTTGGAGGCATAATAAATATGGTAGTGATAAGACACTCTATCTGGACATCTGCTTGAGTTCTTTCTATGCAGAATGTAGAGCAGCTGATAAATCTCTGATGTGCCTTAACAATGATTTTATTCTTCAAAAGGTAGAATAAATGATGAGAGGAGCTGCTATTCTGGATTTGATTCTAACCAATAGGGCAGCTGCTAAAATAGAAATAAGGGGGAAGCTTAGTAGAAATGACTATCCACCTGAGAGTTTCAAATAGAGTAAAGCTAGGGACTATTTTCTAGAACTTATGGGGATAGATATAAAAAAGAGAGAGAGAGGTTGGGGGCGGAGCCAAGATGGCCGCATGAAGGCAGCATCTTACCGGAGCTCTCTCACAAGGTCCGTCAGATTCCTATAAAAAAGTGAATTTGAGCAGATTTGAGAGAGTCAGAAACCACGAGCAGTCTGCGTGGGGCAAATTTCCGAGCTGGGAGAGTCTGAAAGGCCGGAGGCACGAACCTGTAGGCTCGGAGAGTGCTTGGTGCAGAGCCGCTCCAGACCAAGGCAGAAGCGGCTGGCCGGGAAATCCACGTGGGAGACAGACTGGGAGAAAGCTGGGTGCCCGAAACCGGCAGAGATCCCCAGGCCTCCCAACACAGGACGGCAGTCTGTGGAAGCGAGGAGAGGCAGTGCAACGCCACCGGCCGTGAAATACCGTCTCCAGAAGTTTGCAGCCCAAACGTATTAAATGTGGCTTCTTGAACTTCCGGGAGGCTCAATGTCCAGGTAAACAGCTCTAATCCCTCCCCTCCCCACCCAGAGAATTCCTCGGGAAAAAAAAAGAACGCTGGAACTGAGCAGAAAGTAGTGGGGCTTCAGTGGTCAAATAGTAGAAGTTCATTAGTCCCATAGGAGCAGAGTCAGCAGGGGTCAACGCCAGGAGCCCAGACGTATCCTTGCTCCCCCAGGGGAAGTGCCAGACATCAGCTCAAACAACAAAGAGCTGAGACCATTGCTGAAAAGCAAATGCTGGAGAGCACCCACAGGGAGTGAGACGCCAGGGAGCCAGACCCCTCCCCCTCACCTCAGGAAACTGAAGGTTATAATTCTGGACTCACAACCCCCAGAATAAGAAAGCTGGGACAGAAAGCCCTGAGGCCCAAAGGTAAAAATTCGTTGTAAAGCCAGCAAAAGGCAAACCAACATGAAGAAGAACACAAAAAAAAAACCGAGGACAAGAGATTCTTTTTATGGAGACAGGCAGGATCAAAATACCAATATGGAAGCGGAAAGTAACGATACTGTAGCTACATCAGATACCTCAAAAGGTAATATGAACTGGTCTCCAGCCCAAAAAGCACTGCTCGAAGAGCTAAAGGAGGATTTTAAAAACCAAATTAGGGAGCTAAAAGAAAATATGGAAAAAATGGAAAAAAATCCACTGATGAAATCAAGTCCCTAAAGAATAAGATTGGCGAAATGGCTACGGAGATTCAGAATCTAGAGAGAGAAAAGGACACCCTGAGAGGCAAAATCAACCAACTGGAAAAGGAGACTCAAAAGCAAAATGTAAACACTAACTCATTAAAAATTAGACTTGAGCAAGTGGAAGCTAACGAATCTATGAGGCACCAAGAAGTAATGAAACAAAACGTAAAGAATGAAAAAATAGAAAAAAAATGTGAAATATCTGATTGGCAAAACAACTGACCTGGAAAATAGATCCAGGAGAGACAATTTAAGAGTTATTGGTCTACCGGAAATCCACGATGAAAAAAAGAGCCTTGAGAGTATCTTTGAAGAAATTATCAAAGACAACTGCCCAGAGGTCCTAGAACCAGAGGGCAAAATGGTCATTGAAAGAATTCACCAATCACCCCCTGAAAAAGATCCCAAACTGAAAACACCAAGAAATATTATAGCCAAATTTCAGAGCTATAAACTCAAGGAGAAAATACTGCAAGCAGCCAAAAAGAAGCAATTCAAATATCGTGGAACTACAGTCAGGATCACGCAGGATCTCTCAGTTTCCACATTAAAAGACAGGAGAAATTGGAATATGATATTCCGAAGGGCAAAGGAGCTGGGACTACAACCAAGGATCAACTACCCAGGAAAACTAAGCATAATTTTCCAGGCAAGGCGATGGACATTCAATGAAATAAGGGAATTCCAGACCTTCCTGATGAAAAGGCCAGAACTCAATGGAAAATTTGATCTCCAAATACAAAACTCAAGAGAGACATAAAAAGGTAACCAGGGGGAAAAACCCCACAAACCTTATTAAACAATAAGGGCAGGTTGTTTACATCTTTATGTGGGGTTATATCATCTGATGTATGTTTGTTTATATATATATACACACATTTATAAGTCATTCTTGAGAATGGTACAGCTATTATGACAATTGAAAGGGATATACATAGGTTGTGAATGCCTGTATAAATTAACTGATGTAAAGATATAAAATATAAGTAAGAGATATAAAGGGAGGGCTATGAGGGAAGCAGTAAGGAGGTAGTAGAAAAGGGTAAATTACACCAAATGAAGTGGCACAAAAACACATTATAGTAGAGGGAAAGAAGGGAGGGAGAAGAGCAGTATTTGAGCTTTACCGTCATCTGATCTAGTTCAAGAAGGGAATAACATACCCTGATAAGTTTAGAAATCTAACTTGTCCTACGGGAAGTAGGAGGGGAAGGGGGGAAAAAGGGAGGGGGGTGGTCAGAAGGGAGAGGAGAAGTAGCAAGTGGATAATGGTAAGATAAGGGAGGGGAATAAAGAGGGAGGGTTAACTGAGGAAAGTGGCGGTCAAAAGCAAAACTTTGTTGAGGAGGAGAAGGGGAAAGGGAGAAATAAAAGCATAAACAGGGGGAATTAGGATGGAGAAAAAGACACAGATAGAAATCATAACCCTGAACGTGCAGGGGATGAACATTCTCACAAAAAAGAAGCAGATAGCAGAATGGATTAAAAACCATAATCCTACAATATGCTGTTTACAAGAAACGCATTTGAAACAGGGGGATACACATAGGGTAAAGGTAAAAGGCTGGAGTAAAATATATTGTGCCACAGCTAAAGTAAAAAAAGCAGGTGTAGCAATCCTAATCTCAGACAAAGCAAAAGTAAAGATAGATTTAATTAAAAGAGATAAGGAAGGACATTATATCCTGCTAAAAGGCACCATAAACAATGAAGCAATATCATTGCTTAACATATATGCACCAAGTGGTAAGGCATACAAATTCTTAGAGGAGAGGTTAAGGGAGTTACAGGAAGAAATAGACAGCAAAACTATAATATTGGGAGACCTCAACCTCCCCCTTTCTGAACTTGATAAATCTAACCTCAAAATAAATAAGAAAAAAGTTAAGGAGGTAAACAGAATTTTAGAAAAGGCACATATGATAGACCTCTGGAGAAAACTGAATGGGGATAAAAAGGAATATACTTTCTTCTCAAAAGTACATGGTACATACTCAGAAACTGACCATGTACTAGGGCATAAAAACCTCACAATCCAATGCAGAAAAGCAGAAGTAGTCAAAGCATCCTTTTCAGATCATGATGCAATAAGAATCATTTTTAATAAAAAACCATGGAAAAATAAGCTAAAAACTAATTGGAAACTAAATAATTTAATTCTAAAGAATGAATGGGCCAAAGAACAAATCAGAGAAACAACTAATAACTTCATTCAAGAGAATGACGATAATGAAACAACATACCAAAACTTATGGGATGCAGCAAAAGCAGTTCTTAGGGGAAGTTTTATATCCCTAAATGCCTACATGAATAAAATAGGGGAAAAGGAGATCAATGATCTGGGCATACAGCTGAAAAAGCTAGAAAAAGAGCAAATTGAAAACCCCCAATTAAATACCAAATTAGAAACACTGAAAATCAAAGGAGAGATTAATAAAATTGAAACCAAGAAAACTATTGAATTAATAAATAAAACAAAGAGCTGGTTTTATGAAAAAACCAATAAAATTGATAAACCTTTGGCCAATTTGATTTAAAAAAAGAAAGAAGAAAATCAAATTACCAGTATCAAAAATGAAAAGGGTGAGGTCACCTCTAATGAAGAGGAAGTCAAAACAATAATTAGGAATTACTTTGCCCAACTGTATGCCCATAAATTTGACAACCTTAGAGATATGGATGAATATCTACAAAAACATAGGCTAACAGGCTAACAGAAAAGGAAGTGAAATTTCTTAATAACCCCATCTCAGAAAAAGAAATTGAGCATGCCATCAATGAACTCCCTAGGAAAAATTCTCCAGGGCCAGATGGTTTTACATGTGAATTCTATCAAACATTTAAAGAACAACTAATTCCAATACTTTGTAGACTATTTGGGAAAATAGGTGAAGAAGGAGTCCTACCAAATTCTTTTTATGACACAAATATGGTACTAATACCCAAACCAGGTAGAGTCAAAACAGAGAAAGAAAATTATAGACCAATTTCTCTAATGAATACTGATGCAAAAATTTTGAATAAAATATTAGCAAAAAGATTGCAGCAACTCATCACGAGAATAATACACTATGACCAGGTAGGATTTATTCCAGGAATGCAAGGCTGGTTCAATATTAGGAAAACTATTAGCATAATTGACCATATCAACAACAAAACTAGCAGAAAACATATGATCATCTCAATAGACGCAGAAAAAGCCTTTGACAAAGTACAACACCCATTCCTATTAAAAACACTAGAAAGCATAGGAATAAGTGGAACCTTCCTCAAAATTATAAATAGCATCTACCTAAAACCATCGACAAGCATTATTTGTAATGGGGATAAACTAGATGCATTCCCGATAAGATCAGGGGTGAAACAAGGATGTCCATTATCACCCCTATTATTCAATTTGGTACTAGAAACATTAGCTGTAGCAGTAAGAGAAGAAAAAGTAATTGAAGGAATTAGAATAGGAAAAGAAGAAACTAAATTATCACTTTTTGCAGATGATATGATGATTTATCTAGAGAATCCTAGGGAATTAAGTAAAAAACTACTTGAAATAATAAACAATTTTAGCAAAGTTGCAGGATATAAAATAAACCCACATAAATCCTCAGCATTCCTATACATTACTGACAAAGCCCAACAGCAAGAGATAGAAAGAGAAATTCCATTCAAAGTTACTGAAGGCACTATAAAATATTTGGGAGTCTATTTGCCAAGACAAACCCAGGGCCTATATGAACATAACTATGAAACACTTTTCACGCGAATAAAATCAGATCTGAATAAAATCAGATCTTAATAAATGGAAAAATATCAGTTGCTCATGGTTAGGCCAAGCTAATATAATAAAAATGACAATTTTACCTAAATTAATCTATCTATTCAGTGCCATACCAATCGAACTACCAAAAAATTATTTTACTGAGCTGGACAAAATAATAACAAAATTCATCTGGAAAAACAAGAGGTCTAGAGTATCTAGGGTATTAATGAAAAGACATGCTAGAGAAGGTGGCTTAGCCACACCAGATATTAAACTGTACTACACAGCAGCAGTCATCAAAACTGCCTGGTACTGGTTAAGAAACAGGGGTGTGGATCAGTGGAATAGGATAGGTACACAAGTAGGAGAAATCAACAAGTTTAGCAATCTACTCTTTGATAAACCCAAAGAGGCCAGCTTCTGGGCTAATAATTCACTATTTCACAAAAACTGTTGGGAAAATTGGAAAATGGTAGGGCAGAAACTGGGCATAGACCAATATATTACACCATATGCCAAAATAAAGTCAAAATGGGTTCATGATTTAGGAGTAAAAGCTGATACTATAAGTAATTTGGGAAAGCAAGGAATAGTTTACTTATCAGATTTATGGAAAAGTAAAGAATTCATGACCCAACAAGAGATAGAGAGCATTATCAAATGCAAAATGGATAATTTTGATTATGTCAAATTGAAATGTTTTTGTACAAAAAAAGCCAATGCAACAAGAATTAGGAGGGAAGCAGAAAATTGGGAGAAAATCTTTGCAACTAGTATCTCTGATAAAGGCCTCATTTCTAAAATATACAGGGAACTGAGCCAAATATATAGGAATACAAGCCATTCCCCAATTGAGAAATGGTCAAAGGATATGAACAGGCAGTTTTCAGAGGAAGAAATTAAAGCTATCTATAGGCATATGAAAAAATGCTCTGGATCACTACTGATTAGAGAAATGCAAATCAAAACAACTCTTAGATACCACATCTCTCCTGTCAGATTGGCTAAAATATCAAAACAGGAAAATGATAAATGCTGGAAAGGATGTGGGGAAATTGGAACATTGTTGCATTGCTGGTGGAGTTGTGAGCTGATCCAGCCATTTTGGAGAGCAGTTTGGAACTATGCCCAAAGGGCTATAGAAATGTTCATACCCTTTGACCCAGCAATACCACTTCTAGGGTTGTATCCCAAAGAAATCACACAAGCAGGAAAAGGACTCATATGTACAAGGATATTTATAGCAGCTCTTTTTGTGGTAGCCAAGAATTGGAAATCAAAGGGATGCCCATCAATTGGGGAATGGCTGAACAAGCTGTGGTATATGAAGGTGATGGAATACTATTGTGCCATAAGAAATGGGGATGATGCAGACTTCGTAACAACCTGGAAAAACCTACACGACATAATGCTGAGTGAGCGGAGCAGAGCCAGGAGAACGTTGTGCACAGCCAC